>NC_090936.1:785036313-785339343 GCF_040938575.1 Ambystoma mexicanum
GGTGCAGGCTACCGTCTACAGCATGAAGTGCATCAAGCACGTATACAGGCAAGAAATGAACATACATCACAATCAACATCAATAAATGGACATTTCAATAATGTACTCACCAAAATTGATAGCAGACATGCTGTGGAGAAAACATCCATACTCCCCACTAGGGGTGTTAACACAAGTAGTACAGCAGCAGACAGGCCACAGATATGACGAAAGTCCAATGCCCTTGTGTAAATGGTTGTAACACTGAACAATCCTTGCGAGCCCATGGATAGGAGAAGCAGGAGTGGCATATGTGAGTCAGTACCCCAAGCTGCAAACACATACACGAGACAAGCTTGAATGGGCCCAGCTGGAACAGACAGTGGATGCTTTCAAAAGCCACAAAGCACCACACCGTCACATGAATGCACAATAGACAAATAATTTTAAACTATATTAACTAATTAAACTAACTATAAAAATAAAAAATGGCCACATGCAACCCCGGGGGGGGGCACACAGGAGGGTGGAGGTACACGGTCCACCGCAACACCCACATGCGATGATGTTGAGATAAAAAAAAAACTCCATGGTCTCAACGCCTGTACGGCCCGACCTGTGTGGGAGATAAGTCGTCGTCCTGCTCATCCTCTGACTCAAAAGGTGGACGTGGCACAGTACCCTGACCACGCCTATGCGCAGCTTGCCCCTCGTTGGCAGCAAGTCTGCAGGACTGGTGAGCATGGTTATGTGCAGCAATGACACGTAGGTCAGCATGCAGAACCTCACGTGATACGTGTGCTTCCTCTTGAAGGTAGCATGTGTAACACAGAGTTCTTCCTGCATGGCCTGACATGATATCTGGACCACCTCCCGGTATGCACATAGCTCAGCCGATATGGTATTCTCAAGCTGCTCCAACCTCTCCTCTGTCCGCTACCTCTGGGTCATGTTGAGCACACCCAGAGTAGATCTGAGGCATCGATGGTCATCCCTCAGGGCCTCCCTGTGTGCCTCTGTATGAGCAGCAAGTGCTTGACGCAGAGACACCATTTCAGCCCGGCGTGCCCTGTCTGAGGCCGCCATGCCCAGCCTGAGTGAGCGAGCTGTGGACTGTGCTGCCCGCTGCTGGAGCTTCACCTGCCTGGCAGGGGGGATTAGAGATTGGACCACACGTTTCATGCTCTGAGCGATCTTATCAATTGCTGCTCCCTGTTGTTCTGAATTACCACACATGGATCGCTCCCACTCAGTATACCCCGGTGGCACGCGGACACCACGCTGCCGGGCTTGACACCCACGGGGCCGAAGGAGCCACGGTCCTTGCTGGGTTTGCACTGCCCACGGCTGCAGGACTACATTCCTCCATTGACGTGATGCCCCAGGCACATCATCAACTTGTGTGGAGTGTGACCGTGCGTCCCAATCCACCACAGGCGGAGGTTCCAACAACGTCTGGCCCCTCAGTGCAGGTGTCACAGACAGAAGATCGTCCGCATAAGAATCACTCACCGTAGACGAATGGACATGACGCGCACCCATTTCAACATTGATGTCAGAGTGATCATCCAGGCTAGACTCATTGCCAGCCCTAGACACAATGGTCTGGAGCACAAGTGGGTTCTTGTGGCCTACCACCCCACAACCCTCACTTGTGCCGGGTTACTGGTGTAATAGCAATCCCGTGTCTGGATTGACATCACCATCCTCTGGCTCCATTGCGTCATCATCTGCAATGTGGAAAAAACAAACATGAGTACACATGTCAGAAGCATATAACCCACACACACATAGACATCACATTGACAGCCAACTCTTGAAGCAGACATGTCAGACACAACTGAAATTCTGGCATGCATCCAGTGGCATTGATATGCAAACACATCCCAAAAGCAGAAATGGATGTGTCTGAACACCAAAGCCTACACATGTACAGAATGTAGTATATCACCTCCATCACATACCACCTCTGTCAGGCACATGTCACAGGCAGAAAAGACAGATGGCCACAAAGAGATGGCACATACCATAAGCATGTCTGAACTGCAAAATGGCCACAACTGCAAGTGAATCCAAATACACAATGACACACGTAATATGCATGTACACATGCATCACTAATCCATCATCACCAATATAGCTTCATTCATCTACTGCTCGGCCCGTACCGGGCCTCATGGGCCATACATGTAGACATAGTGAATTTCCCAAGCAAAACAAGGGCCTGCAACCAGGCATGAGGGAACATGACACTCAGTACGGTCCGAGCTGCCGGCCATGAAGCCTCCAGAAAACCCCTCAGGGCCTGAATGAGCACATTGTGCTATGAATGTGCCATAAACCATTATTCAGTGTGTCAAATCATCACAGTCAGGCCCCAGCATATTAGTTAAGTGGGCCTGGGCGTACGCATACTGCACCACAGTGCACCTTCAGGATTGTGCCAGTTGAACATAACGGGTGATATGCTGAAATCGCAGCAGCATTAGCGTTAATCAACTACCTTTTAGTAATTCAACAAAAAATCTGGAGAGAACACATGTGTAAATGAACACCTGAGTGAGTAGATGCAATGTTGCACTACACAACGTTGAAGCTGCTTGCATATGTACATGTGAAAGTGTTCAAGAACACCAGTGTCCATATACACCCGTATGGTGATTATGAACAGCAAAATATACAGCAAAGCAAGCAGCTACAATGCTGCTTGCTTCGATGTATGTGGAAGTGTACACATACACACATGAAGGCAGCTCCACAGTCATTGCAACCCGATTGGCAGTCTACAATCAATCTGCGGCCTATACCAGTTGGTATATGCCACAGATTGACCAATCAACTTTGCTAAACACCCACTAGGGTGTTCCAATACTGAGTACGTGTGTCACAGGATGCACCTGTGCCCGTGGTTTTCATGACAGTATGAGGATGACAATCTGACCATACATGCCAGGTCACTTTGACATTGCAGCAGTGAGTAGGCATGTAGAACGGTGTAACACAGCTCAGAAGTGGGTTGGTGCAGTGCAGAATATTTGTACCTTACCGACTTTCTACATGAACTAGTATATTATGATGTCAATCAATAAACATGAAGGCAGTGTGAGGGCAAGTTCTGGCATCACATGCAATGTGCATGCAATAGGTTGCATGGCTACAGGCAACCCCCCCCCCTCCCCCTCTTAGTGAAAATCCAGGGAGGAATTGCATGGCAGCGAAAGGTTGACCAGAGAACTGTGTATTGGCAGACCCTCAGTAGTACACCCATTTGTGCAGAAGGAACTACACCAGTTAAACAGTGGCAGGGGCCTGAAATAGGGGGAGGCCAGTGCCCCACATAGACTATGACACCCTAAACATGTGCGTGATGCAGGACTGAGCCAGAGTGGGCATGGAGTGGATGATCAAATGCAATTAAATGTATGTCATCCTGGACACGTACTACAATGAATATCCTACCACGGACACATAGGGGCATGCATGGAATGCACATGGAGCATGAATGGGCACTCATGTCCCTGTGGATCATCTGCCAACTGCACAGTCCGAGTGAGACACCCTGCATCAAGGACAAAGGATGTACCCCACTGTATGTGTCTGGCAGGTTGGCGGGGAAGTGTGCATGTACACAGGAGTGTTGAACAGGCCATTGCAGTAGTCCAACATGATACCCACCAGTGCCATGGTGAAATTGGGATGCAGGGGGGTGGAGGGGCAAGGGAGCATGCCTATGTGGAGTACCCACATGCAGGCAAAACACACATGCACATCAGTCATGCGATGACATAGTCCCATTTCTGAGTGGAAAGACACCCCAGGCTACATGCAGGAGGGCCAGTGGGCTGGAACATGGACCGGAGGGGTAGCCGGGTGACTAGCATGTGAGTAGGATGCAAGTGTGGTGATGAGGACAGTCTCTGCACACCTCATGTCCAAATGCACTGACAGACTCCGCAACATGCCTCCAGTGGGACAAACGCTGGGCAGCCTTAGTGTGACAATTCGGGCCCACTAGCATATCACGGTCATGTCCCGACACGTAGTCCACAAGGAAGTCCAGTTCATGCTTGCAGAAAGGCTTCTTCCTCGGCGTGCCGGACGCAGGAGCTGTGTGTGGGGTCCCGGCCTCTTATGTAGGTGAAACCTTCCTCCTCTTGTACAGTGGTCCGGACCCTGACTGGCAAATGCCGTCCTGATCAGTAAGGGCAGTGGCACTGGTGGATTGAACTGAGGGAGTGGCAGGTGGAACAAGGACGGAAGCCCTGACTTGCGTCAGTGGCTGCTGGGTGCCCTTGACTGGACCCTGCGCAGCAACATCTGCTGTGCCAAGGTCATTGACCGGGACTGTCCTGGATGGTAGACTCACAGCCGGGGTGGTGTCGGCCTTATCTGCCCATGCACTTGCCAACACCCGGCTGCTCGGGGCAGCAGATGACAATACTGGCCCAGGGACATGTGCCTCGGTCAGGGCAGCCCTGTGTGCACTTACCGTGTGCCTCCTGACCGCCTGGAAATCCTCCTGGGACTCTTCTGCAGCTACCACTACCCTTGGGCCCGTGGCAGTCAATGAAACGGACTGCCGGGTCACATGGGCGCCAGTGCCAGATGCAAGAGCTGCATCTCCCGGAACCACAGGGGGTGGTGGCATGACTGCATCAACACGTGGCAGAACACCCTGCCAAAGTGGCGCATCCCTGCCTCCTCCCCCTCTGCATCCACCCTGCACATCCTGGAGTCCCCCTACTCCTTGGTCACCCCAGCCATGTCCCTGACCACACCCACCACATGGAGTATGCCCAGCTGAGGCGCTCTCACCTTTCGAGGCCTCCCAACCATGGCACAGATGTAGTAGTGCCGGCACGGATGCAGTAGTAGTGCCAATGGGAGGTGTACACGACAATTGTCCTGGGCAATTGGGTGAAGGGGGTGGGGTACTAGATGTTAACAGCACCCCTGTGCAGCTGAAAGGCTGTATTTGACCCTGGTGATGAAGTGACGGGTCACGCAACGCTCAGGCACCCCAAAACTGCAGTAAAACCGTGCACACAACCCCCGGTAGCCCACGTGTGTGGAATTAACCTCCCGCAGTACACAGTGGCACCCAGGGACACAAAAAACACATACGCGTGGGACACGCAGGCTACTATGACCTTGAAAATGGGTAAGCGATACACAGGGGTACCCACAGTGGGAAAAAATAGTGTGCGCGACTCACCGTTTGACTAGCGTGGTAATGAAAAACACGCGTAGCCAATACCCCCGCCAAAAGAAGAGATACGTCCTTGATCTGCTATGAAGTAGTGATGGCGTGTGAAACAACCAGAAGTAGCAACACACGTGTCGGTCTCCACGAAAGGCACGTACAGCGAACTGCTGGCCCCGCTCACCTTTAACCCGTATTGAGGGAAATGCCCGCGTGCGTCACGTCACTTACGCGCTTAGGCCCTTTCCTCGAATTACACGCATTAACACACAGACGTGCAGTTTTTTTACGTGCTGAATCACTATGCACCCGTGCTGAGGGAAACGCCCGCGTGCGTTACATCACATACACGCTTATGCGCTAAGGGCCTTTCCTCAAATTACATACTGACGTGCTGTTTATTCATGTGCCAAATCACTCTGTATCAAGCTGGCCACGAGACATCACATGGAATAACAGGCTCCTGCCCAGAAGGCCATTTTCCTGCCCCCCAGAGTCCTGAGCCAACTCCCACCAGCAATCTGCTGCTGCCTGCCTGCTGGCCACGTGCCCTGCTATTTGGTGCCTGCATGTCAGCCATCTGCAGGGGTCCAGTTGCTGTGACCACCCCTGCTGGAACAGAAGACTCCCGACTTCCATCGCTCCACAGCCCAGCACCAGGACCCAGTTGCCCACCCACACCTGCCTCGGGGGTTGCCATGTCAGGGCAAACTCCATCAGACACCACTGGCAACCCCCAGCCAGAGAGCAGAGGGCTGCCAGCTTCACAGCGGGAGTGGTTGGCATCCTGGTGGAGCAAGTCCTGGTGCATTAGGATGCCCTCTACGGAAGAAGACGCGCCGACAATGATGGATGAGAGAGGATCTGGCTGGACATCGTGGTTGCCATCAACGTGGAGGGGGTGGCAACCCGCAACCTACAACACGTCCGTAAGCCCTGGGAGGACTTCAGGTCCAGGACCCTCAGAAAGGCCTGGCGCCTCTTGGAAGCAGCAGATGCAGTGGGGCGCCGGGTCCACCTTACCACTGACGACATGAGGGTCCTTGAATGCATTAACCCAGTGCTTCACCGCCAGGTCCTCGAGAGGGAGACCGGTCCGGAGTTGAGTGGTAAGTGTCCATGCATACTTATTGGACGCAGTGCATGTTGAGGTGTGACAGGAGTGTGCAGCTTGGATATATGTCTGAAAAGGGCCATGGATGGATGTGTATGTGCAGGAACATGACCGTGCTGCATGTGAGTCCTGTCATGTGTGATGCACATCAATGGTGTAGGTGTTCCAAAGCATGATGCACAACTACAAGTGGAGATGCACACATGTTAGTATTTCTGTGTATGTATTATGGCATGGTTGGGGTGTGACACATGGATGCTGGTTCCACCTTCATGTACGTGCACGGCATACATATGCATGTGTGTGGTGTGTGTTTCACATGTGTGCGACAGTGATACGCCATGGATGCATGTGACACAGGCATGTAGCAACCTGACTGGCAGATGTGACATAGTTGCTGATGATTGCACTGTGACAGGTGGTAGAGATGTACAGATGCATGTCACTCTGTTGGCGTGTGTGTATGTGTTCGGCACTCACCATATTGCTTGTGACGTCATGCCAACCTTCGGATGTTCATGTTGGTGTGTGTGTATGGATGCTGCTGCCTGCTGCATGATTCCTGTCAATGTGTGCATGTGTGTGGGGGAGTGTGATGCCATCTGTGAAGTTTGACACTGCCACTCATATGCAATTGTGACATGTGTATCCCACCATTGTACAGTGCCCTAATGCCTGTGTTCTGTCTCTCCCTGTCTGCAGCGTCGACTGATGAAGGGGATGGAGACGGTGCTGTGGAGCACAGCGGCAAGGATCCCACCTCCAGCTGAGACGCAAGGCCCAGCTCTCCTCCCACGTAGTCATCTCTTCCGGGAGTGGGGAGTCTGGTGCCGCGTCCATGGCCACAGCTGCCGTGGAAAGGTCCAAGAGGCGGAGGTTGGAGGTGGACTCCTCCGCAGCAGTATTGGCAGCTGAGTCCCCACAGGGGCCTATGGAGGAAGATGACACGGAGTCATCCAGTTTGGTGGGGGTTTCGGTTGAGGAAGAGGCCATGGAAGGCCCACGCATGTGGCCTGGAGGGGGGATTCCACTGGTGCTAGTGGTGCAGTCGAGAGGCAGGGACAGGAGGCAGCACAGGGCACCGGGGAGGTGCCTGTGTGTAATCTTGTCCCCGATCCTGTGACTGCATGATCCTGCACCAGCAGGGATGCCTTCGTCCAGACCCCTTTTCGGGGAGGGGATGCGCGATCAACTGTCCTCCGTGTGCTGGATCTTCTAGCGACCCCCTCCTCAACTGAACCCGCTATGCACCAGTCGTCCTCCGTGCCATCTTCCTGCCCAAGTATCACCTGGGCACACTGTGGAGCTGCCACTGACCCAGCGGCCAGGATGATAGAGGACACATCCCTGCCACAGTCGGGAGTCAGAGGTCCAGCAAGAGGAGGACGTGCAGGCATCAAAAGGCAGGGCACATGCATGGCAGCAGCAGGCTCAGGGTGGGAGCGATGATGGCTAGGGGCCATCAACATCACAGGGGCAGGCATTGGCCGGAGGGCAGGACCCTGTATTGGGAGTGTCTTCCGTGTGGCAGCGGTTGGGCCAGCAGATAGATGCGGAGCAGCGGCAGGCGGAGGAGGCAGGGCTCACTATGGTCAGGGCGGAGAACTCCATGCGCAGGGCATTGAGGCGGGCTAAGTGCCTCAAGGCAACTCGCAGGGAGTTGGAGGAGGCCATGGCTGCATCCCTGCAAGACCTTGAGGCCAGGGAAGAGGCCTGCCTCTGGAACATCAATGTGGAGTTCGATGATGCCCTGTTCCGGAACATCAAAAAGTGAGCCGTAGGAATTACCCGCTGCATTTGTACATAGTTCTTTAGGGTTAGGTTTCCTTTGTTTTGTCTTTTTTTTGGAGTTCATGGACTTCGCTCCAATTTATGTATATGGTTTTTTTATTCATATGACTTTTATTGTAGGTTTCCTTTTGTTTGGGGATCATGGATTCTTTGGACTTCCATTGTATATAGTTCAGGACTTTACATACTTTCTTTTTTTACAATTCCTATGGATCAATGGATTTTTATTATTTTTTATTTTTTAATTCATATAGACATTGGCGATGGGCCACTTTTCTTTTTTCATGTCGTGGATTTTTCTTTTTCATTTTCTTTTCCTTTTTTTTTTATTGCGTTCATTATTTCTTAATTTGCAAGTTTGATTTTCATTATGTTATTTCATTATGTTTTTTAATACATTTATTTTAACTTCATGATTGGTGTTGTGTACTATCATTGGTTTTGTGCATGTCTCAATGAACATTGCCTCAGTCATGTGCTGCCACTGTGTGGCTCTGTTGTGCATTTATGCACGGCCATGGTGGTTCTTTTAAGACTCATGGCATGGGTAATTTGGTAGTGGGTGCAGTGGATGGTTGCGTGCTTGTACTGGGGGACAGGAGGGATTTGGGTTGGCATTAGGGCCATGGGTCTGTTTTGTTAGGACATGTTTGGTGGGCCATGTGTCGGGGCCTGTTGGCAGGTGCCTATCAATGGGGGTCGGTGGGAGGGTGGGGGACATGAGTCGGGGCCTGCTGGCAGGTGCCCGTCAATAGGGGGGAGGGGGGACATGATTCGGGGCCTGCTGACAGGTACCCGTCAATGAGGGGGGTACATGAGTCGGGGCCTGCTGGTAGGTGCCTGTCAATGGGGGTCGGTGGGGGGTGGGGGGACATGAATCAGGGCCTGCTGGCAGGTGCCTGTCAATGGGGGTGGGCGGGGGGGTGGGGGACATGAGTCGGGGCCTGCTGGCAGGTGCCCGTCAATGGGAGTGGGTGGGGGGACATGAGTTGGGGCCTGTTGGCAGGTGCCCATCAATGTGGGGGAGGGGTGACTTGAGTCAGGGCCTGCTGGCAGGTGCCTGTCAATGGTGGGGTGGGTGGGGGGGTGGGGGCACATGAGTCGTGGCCTGCTGGCAGGTGCCCATCAATGGGGGTGGGTGGAGGTATGGGGGGACATGAGTCGGGGCCTGCTGGCGGGTGCCCATCAATGGTGCAGAGGGGGGACATGAGTCGGGGCCTGCTGGCAGGTGCCCGTCAATGGGGTGGGTGGGAGGCTGGGGGGACATGAGTCGGGGCCTGCTGGCAGGTGCCTGTCAATGGGGGTGGGTGGGGGGACATGAGTCGGGACCTGCTGGCAGGTGACAGTCAATGGTGGGGAGGGTGGACATGAGTCGGGGCCTGCTGGCACGTGCCCGTCAATGGTTGGGGGACATGAGTTGGGGCCTCCTGGCAGATGCCCGTCTATGGGGGGGAGGGGGGACATGAGTCAGGTGCCCGTCAATGGTTGGGGGACATGAGTCGGGGCCTGCTGGCAGGTGCCCGTCTATGGGGGGTAGGGGGTATATGTGTTGGGGCCTGCTGGCAGGTGTGCATCAATGGGAGTGGGTGGGGGGGTAGGGGGACATGGGTCGGGGCCTGTTGGCAGGTGCCCGTCAATAGGGGGGAGGAGAGACATGAGTTAGGGCCTACTGTCAGGTGTCTGTCAATGATGGTGGGTGGGGGAGTGGGGGCACATGAGTCGGGGCCTGTTGGCAGGTGCCCGTCAATGGGGGGAGGGGGGACATAAGTCGGAGCCTGCTGGCAGGTGCCTGTCAATGGGGGTGCGTGGGGGGCTGGGTAGGGGGGTGGGGGGACATGAGGCAGGGCCTGCTGGCAGGTGCCCATCAATGGGGGGAGGGGGGACATGAGTCGGGGCCTACTGGCAGATGCCCATCAATGGGGGTGGGTGGGGGGCTGGGGGACATGAGTCAGGGCCTGCTGGCAGGTGCCCGTCAATGGGGAGGGTTGAGGGACATGAGTCGGGACCTGCTGGCAGGTGCCTGTCAATGGGGGTGGGTGGGGGGATGGGGTACATGAGTTGGGGCCTGCTGGCAGGTGCCCGTCAATGTGGGTGGGGGGTTGGGGGGACATGAGTCGGGGACTGCTGGCAGGTGTCCATCAATGGGGGCGAGGGGGACATGAGTCGGGGCCTGCTGGCATTTGCCCGTCAATGGGGGTGGGTGGGGGGGTGGGGAGGTATGAGTTGGGGCCTGCTGGCAGGTGCCCGTCAATGGGGGTGGGTGGCGGGCTGGATGGGGGTAGTGAAGGGACATGAGTCGGGTCCTGCTGGCAGGTGCCCATCAATGTGGTGGAGGGGGGCATGAGTCGGGGCCTGCTGCAGGTGCCCGTCAATGGGGGTCAGGGGGGACATGAGTTGGGGCCTGCTGGCAGGTGCCCGTCAATAGGAGTGTGTGGAGGGGTGGGGGCACATGAGTTGTGGCCTGCTGGCAGGTGCCCGTCAATGGGGGTGGGTGGGGGGATGGGGGGACATGAGTCGGGGCCTGCTGGCAGGTGCCTGTCAGTGGGGAGGAGGGGGGGCATGGTTCGGGGCCTGCTGGCAGGTCCCCATCAATGGAGGGGGACATGAGTCGGGGCCTGCTGGCAGGTGCCTGTCAGTGGGGAGGAGGGGGGGCATGGTTCGGGGCCTGCTGGCAGGTGCCCATCAATGGAGGAGAGGGGGACATGAGTCGGGGCCTGCTGGCAGGTGCCCGTCAATGGGGTGGGTGGGAGGGAGGGGGGACATGAGTCGGGGCCTGCTGGTAGGTGCCTGTCAATGGGGGTGGGTGGGGGGTGGGGGGACATGAGTCGGGGCCTGCTGGCAGGTGCCAGTCAATGGCGGGGTGGGTGGATATGAGTCAGGGCCTGCGGGCAGGTGCCTGTCAATGGTTGGGGGACATGAGTTGGAGCCTCCTGGCAGATGCCCGTCTATGGCGGGGGGGGCATGAGTCGGGGCCTGCTGGCAGGTGCCCATCAATGGGGGTGGGTGGGGGTGTGGGGGAATATGTGTTGGGGCCTGCTGGCAGGTGCCCATTAATGGGAGTGGGTGGGGGTAGCGGGACATGGGTCGGGGCCTGTTGGCAGGTGCCCATCAATAGGGGGGAGGAGGGACATGAGTCAGGGCCTGCTGATAGGTGTCTGTCAATGGGGGTGGGTGGGGGCACATGGGTCAGGGGGCCTGCTGGCAGGTACCCATCAATGGGGGGTGGGTGAGGGGTGGGAGGCCATGAGTCGGGGCCTGCTGGTAGTTGCCCGTCAATGGGGGTGGGTGGGGGGCTGGGTAGGGGGTGGAGGACATGAGTCGTGGCCTGCTGGCAGGTGCACCTCAATGGGGGGAGGGGGGACATGAGTCTGGGCCTGCTGGCAGGTGCCCGTCAATGGGGGGAGGAGGGACATAAGTCGGGGCCTGCTGGCAGGTGCCCGTCAATGGGGGTGGGTGGGGGGCTGGGTAGAGGGGTGGGGGGACATGAGTCTGGGCTTGCTGGCAGGTGCCCATCAATGGGGGTGGGTGGGGGGTTGGGGGACATGAGTCGGGGCCTGCTGGCAGGTGCCCGTCAATGGGGGTGGGGGGTGGGGGACATGAGTCGGGGCCTGCCGGCAGGTGCCCGTCAATGGGGGTGGGTGGGGTGACTTGAGTCAGGGCCTGCCGGCAGGTGCCTGTCAATGGTGGGGTGGGTGGGGGGTGGGGGCACATGAGTCGTGGCCTGCTGGCAGGTGCCCGTCAATGGGGGTGGGTGGGGGTATTGGGGGACATGAGTCGGGGCCTGCTGGCAGGTGCCTGTCAATGGGGAGGAGGGGGGACATGTGTCGGGGCCTGATGGCGGGTGCCCATCAATGGTGCAGAAGGGGGATATGAGTCGGGGCCTGCTGGCAGGTGCCCGTCAATGGGAGTGGGTGGGGAGACATGAGTTGGGGCCTGTTGGCAGGTGCCCATCAATGTGGGGGAGGGGTGACTTGAGTCAGGGCCTGCTGGCAGGTGCCTGTCAATGGTGGGGTGGGTGGGGGGGTGGGGGCACATGAGTCGTGGCCTGCTGGCAGGTGCCCGTCAATGGGGGTGGGTGGGGGTATTGGGGGACATGAGTCGGGGCCTGCTGGCAGGTGCCTGTCAATGGGGAGGAGGGGGGACATGTGTCGGGGCCTGATGGCGGGTGCCCATCAATGGTGCAGAGGGGGGATATGAGTCGGGGCCTGCTGGCAGGTGCCCGTCAATGGGAGTGGGTGGGGAGACATGATTTGGGGCCTGTTGGCAGGTGCCCATCAATGTGGGGGAGGGGTGACTTGAGTCAGGGCCTGCTGGCAGGTGCCTGTCAATGGTGGGGTGGGTGGGGGGGTGGGGGCACATGAGTCGTGGCCTGCTGGCAGGTGCCCGTCAATGGGGGTGGGTGGGGGTATGGGGGGACATGAGTCGGTGCCTGCTGGTAGTTGCCCGTCAATGGGGGTGGGTGGGGGGCTGGGTAGGGGGTGGGGGACATGAGTCGTGGCCTGCTGGCAGGTGCACCTCAATGGGGGGAGGGGGGACATGAGTCTGGGCCTGCTGGCAGGTGCCCGTCAATGGGGGGAGGCGGGACATAAGTCGGGGCCTGCTGGCAGGTGCCCGTCAATGGGGGTGGGTGGGGGGCTGGGTAGAGGGGTGGGGGGACATGAGTCTGGGCTTGCTGGCAGGTGCCCATCAATGGGGGTGGGTGGGGGGTTGGGGGACATGAGTCGGGGCCTGCTGGCAGGTGCCCGTCAATGGGGGTGGGGGGTGGGGGACATGAGTCGGGGCCTGCCGGCAGGTGCCCGTCAATGGGGGTGGGTGGGGTGACTTGAGTCAGGGCCTGCCGGCAGGTGCCTGTCAATGGTGGGGTGGGTGGGGGGTGGGGGCACATGAGTCGTGGCCTGCTGGCAGGTGCCCGTCAATGGGGGTGGGTGGGGGTATTGGGGGACATGAGTCGGGGCCTGCTGGCAGGTGCCTGTCAATGGGGAGGAGGGGGGACATGTGTCGGGGCCTGATGGCGGGTGCCCATCAATGGTGCAGAAGGGGGATATGAGTCGGGGCCTGCTGGCAGGTGCCCGTCAATGGGAGTGGGTGGGGAGACATGAGTTGGGGCCTGTTGGCAGGTGCCCATCAATGTGGGGGAGGGGTGACTTGAGTCAGGGCCTGCTGGCAGGTGCCTGTCAATGGTGGGGTGGGTGGGGGGGTGGGGGCACATGAGTCGTGGCCTGCTGGCAGGTGCCCGTCAATGGGGGTGGGTGGGGGTATTGGGGGACATGAGTCGGGGCCTGCTGGCAGGTGCCTGTCAATGGGGAGGAGGGGGGACATGTGTCGGGGCCTGATGGCGGGTGCCCATCAATGGTGCAGAGGGGGGATATGAGTCGGGGCCTGCTGGCAGGTGCCCGTCAATGGGAGTGGGTGGGGAGACATGATTTGGGGCCTGTTGGCAGGTGCCCATCAATGTGGGGGAGGGGTGACTTGAGTCAGGGCCTGCTGGCAGGTGCCTGTCAATGGTGGGGTGGGTGGGGGGGTGGGGGCACATGAGTCGTGGCCTGCTGGCAGGTGCCCGTCATGGGGGTGGGTGGGGGTATGGGGGGACATGAGTCGGTGCCTGCTGGCAGGTGCCTGTCAATGGGGAGGAGGGAGGACATGAGTCGGGGCCTGCTGGCGGGTGCCCATCAATGGTGCAGACGGGAGACATGAGTCGGGGCCTGCTGGCAGGTGCCCGTCAATGGGGTGGGTGGGAGGGTGGGGGGACATGAGTCGGGGCCTGCTGGCAGGTGCCTGTCAAGGGGGGTGGGTGGGGGGACATGAGTTGGGGCCTGCTGGCAGGTGCCAGTCAATGGTGGGGAGGGGGGACATGAGTTGGGGCCTCCTGGCAGATGCCCGTCTATGGGGGGATGGGGGACATGAGTCAGGTGCCCGTCAATGGTTGGGGGACATGAGTTGGGACCTGCTGGCTGGTGCCCGTCTATGGAGGGTAGGGGGTACATGAGTCGGGGCCTGCTGGCAGGTGCCAATCAATGGGGGTGGGTGGGGACATGGGGGTATATGTTTTGGGGCCTGCTGGCAGGTGCGCATCAATGGGAGTGGGTGGGGGTAGGGGGACATGGGTCGGGGCATGTTGGCAGGTGCCCGTCAATAGGGAGGAGGAGGGACATGAGTCAGGGCCGGCTGCCAGGTGTCTGTCAATGGGGGTCGGTGGGGGAGTGGGGGCAAATGAGTCGGGGCCTGCTGGCAGGTGCCCATCAATGGGGGTGGGTGGGGGGTGGGTGGACATGAGTCGGGGCCTGCTGGCAGGTGCCCGTCAATGGGGGGAGGGGGGCATAAGTCGGGGCCTGCTGGCAGGTTCCCGTCAATGGGGGTGGGTTGGGGGCTGGGTAGGGGGGTGGGGGGACATGAGGCAGGGCCTGCTGGCAGGTGCCCATCAATGGGGGGATGGGGGACATGAGTCGGGGCCTACTGGCAGATGCCCATCACTGGGGGTGGGTAGGTGCTGGGGGACATGAGTCGGGGCCTGCTGGCAGGTGCCCGTCAATGGGGTGGGTGGGGGTGTGGGGGCACATGAGTCATGGCCTGCTGGCAGGTGCCCGTCAATGGGGGTGGGTGGGGGGATGGGGGGACATGAGTCGTGGGGCCTGCTGGCAGGTGCCTGTCAGTGGGGAGGAGGGGAGACATGAGTCGGGGCCTGCTGGCAGGTGCCCATCAATGGAGGGGAGGGGGGACATGAGTCGGGGACTGCTGGCAGATGCCCGTCAATGGGGTGGGTGGGAGCGTGGGGGGACATGAGTCGGGGCCTGCTGGCAGGTGCCTGTCAATGGGGGTGGGTGGGGGGTGGGGGGTCATGAGTCGGGGCATGCTGGAAGGTGCCAGTCAATGGCGGGGAGGGTGGACATGAGTCGGGGCGTGCTGGCAGGTGCCCATCAATGGTTGGGGGACATGAGTTGGAGCCTCCTGGCAGATGCCCGTCTATGGGGGGGAGGGGGGATATGAGTAGGGGCATGCTGGCAGGTGCCCATCAATGTTTGTGGGGGGTGTGGGGATATATGTGTTGTGGCCTGCTGGCAGGTGCCCATCAATGGGAGTGGGTGGGGGGGTAGGGGGACATGGGTCGGGCCTGTTGACAGGTCCCCATCTATAGGGGGGAGGAGGGACATGAGTCAGGGCCTGCTGATAGGTGTCAGTCAATGGGGGTGGGTGGGGGAGTGGGGCCACATGAGTCAGGGGGCCTGCTGGCAGGTCCCCATCAATGGGGGTGGGTGGGGGGTGGGTGGACATGAGTCGGGGCCTGCTGGCAGGTGCCCGTCAATGGGGGGAGGCGGGACATAAGTCGGGGCCTGCTGGCAGGTGTCCGTCAATGGGGGTGGGTGGGGGGCTGGCTAGGGGGGTGGGGGGACATGAGTCGGGGCCTGCTGGCAGGTGCCCATCAATGGGGGGAGGGGGGACATGAGTCGGGGCCTGCTGCCTGGTGTCTGTCAATGGGGGTGGGTGGGGGAGTGGGGCACATGAGTCGGGGCCTGCTGGCAGGTGCCCATCAATGGGGATGGGTGGGGGTTGGGTGGACATGAGTCGGGGCCTGCTGGCAGGTGCCCGTCAATGGGGGGAGGGGGGACATAAGTCGGGGTCTGCCTGCAGGTGCCCATCAATGGGGGTGGGTGGGGGGCAGGGTAGGGGGGTGGGGGGACATGAGTCAGGGCCTGCTGGCAGGTGCCCATCAATGGGGGGAGGGGGGACATGAGTCGGGGCCTACTGGCAAATGCCCATCAATGGGGGTGGGTGGGGGGATGGGGGACATGAGTCAGGGCCTGCTGGCAGGTGCCCGTCAATGGGGGGTTGAGGGACATGAGTCAGGGCCTGCTGGCAGGTGCCCGTCAATGGGGGTGGGTGGGGGGTTGGGGTACATGAGTCGGGGCCTGCTGGCAGGTGCCAGTCAATGGGGGGGACATGAGTCGGGGCCTGCTGACAGGTGCCCGTCAATGGGGGTGGCTGTGGGGGTGGGGGGACATGAGTCGGGGGTTGCTGGCAGGTGCCCGTCGATGGGGGTGGGTGGGGGGATGGTGGGACATGAGTCGGGGCCTGCTGGCAGGTGCCCATCAATGGGTGGCAGGGGGCGACATGGGTCAGGGCCTGCTGGCAGGTGCTCGTCAATGTGGGGGAGGGGGGACATGAGTCGGGTCCTGCTGGCAGGTGCCCGTCAATGTGGGTGGGTGGGGGGTTGGGGGGAAATGAGTCGGGGCCTGCTGGCAGGTGCCCGTCAATGGGGGCGAGGGGGGTCATGAGTCGGGGCCTGCTGGTAGGTGCTCGTCAATGGGGGTTGGTGGGGGGGTGGGGGATATGAGTCGGGGCCTGCTGGCTGGTGCCCGTCAATGGGGGTCAAGGGGGACATGAGTCGGGGCCTGCTGGCAGGTGCCCATCAATGGGGGTGGGTGGGGGGACATGAGTTGGTGCATGCTGGCAGGTGCCCGTCAATGGGGGTGGGTGGGGGGCTGGATGGGGTTAGTGGTGGGACATGAGTCGGGTCCTGCTGGCAGGTGCCCATCAATGGGGGGTGGGGGGGCATGAGTAGGGGCCTGCCGGCAGGTGCCCATCAATGGGGGGAGGGGGGACATGAGTCGGGGCCTACTGGCAGATGCCCATCAATGGGGGTGGGTGGGAGGATGGGGGACATGAGTCAGGGCCTGCTGACAGGTGCCCGTCAATGGGGGGGTTGAGGGACATGAGTGGGGGCCTGCTGGCAGGTGCGCGTCAATGGGGGTGGGTGGGGGGATGGGGTACATGAGTCGGGGCCTGCTGGCAGGTGCCCGTCAATGTGGGGGAGGGGGGACATGAGTCAGGGCCTGCTGGCAGGTGTCCGTCAATGTGGGTGGGTGGGGGGTGGGTGGACATGAGTCGGGGCCTGCTGGCAGGTGCCCGTCAAAGGGGGGAGGCGGGACATAAGTCGGGGCCTGCTGGCAGCTGCCCGTCAATGGGGGTGGGTGGGGGGCTGGGTAGGGGGGTGGGGGGACATGAGTCGGGGCCTGCTGGCAGGTGCCCATCAATGGGGGCAGGGGGGACATGAGTCGGGGCCTGCTGCCAGGTGTCTGTCAATGGGTGTGGGTGGGGGAGTGGGGGCACATGAGTCAGGGGGCCTGCTGGCAGGTACCCATCAATGGGGGTGGGTGAGGGGTGGGTGGACATGAGTCGGGGCCTGCTGGCAGGTGCCGGTCAATGGGGGGAGGCGGGACATAAGTCGGGGCCTGCTGGCAGGTGCCCGTCAATGGGGGTGGGTGGGGGGCTGGGTAGGGGGGTGGGGGGACATGAGTCGGGGCCTGCTGGCAGGTGCCCATCAATGGAGGGAGGGGGGACATGAGTCAGGGCCTGCTGCCAGGTGTCTGTCAATGGGGGTGGGTGGGGGAGTGGGGGCACATGAGTCGGGGCCTGCTGGCAGGTGCCCATCAATGGGGGGGTGGGTGGACATGAGTCGGGGCCTGCTGGCAGGTGCCCGTCAATGGGGGGAGGCGGGACATAAGTCGGGGCCTGCTGGCAGGTGCACGTCAATGGGGGTGGGTGGGGGGCTAGGTAGGGGGGTGCGGAGACATGAGTTGGGGCCTGCTGGCAGGTGCCCATCAATGGGGGGAGGGGGGACATGAGTCGGGGCCTGCTGGCAGGTGCCCGTCAATGGGGGAGGGGGGACATAAGTCAGGATCTGCCTGCAGGTACCCATCAATTGGGGTGGGTGGGGGGCAGAGTAGGAGGGTGGGGGACATGAGTCAGGGCCTGCTGGCAGGTGCCCATCAATGGGGGGAGGGGGGACAAGAGTCAGGGCGTACTGGCAAATGCACATCAATGGGGGTGGGTGGGGGGATGGGGGACAGGAGTCAGGGCCTGCTGACAGGTGCCCATCAATGGGGGGGGTTGAGGGACATGAGTCGGGGCCTGCTGGCAGGTGCCCGTCAATGGGGGTGCGTGGGGGGATTGGGTACATGAGTCGGGGCCTGCTGGCAGGTGGCTGTCAATGTGGGGGATGGGGACATGAGTCGGGGCCTGCTGGCAGGTGCCTGTCAATGTGGGTGGGTGGGGGGTTGGGGAGACATGAGTCGGGGCCTGCTGGCAGGTGCCCGTCAATGAGAGGGAGGGGGGTACCTGAGTTGGGGCCTGCTGGCAGGTGCCCATCAATGGGGGGAGGGGGGACATTAGTCGGGACCTGCTGGCAGGTGCCCGTCAATGGGGGTGGGTGGGGGTGTGGGGGGACATGAGTCGGGGCTTGCTGGCAGGTGCCCATCAATGGGGGTGGGTGGGGGTTGGGGGACATGAGTCAGGGCCTGCTGGCAGGTGCCCGTCAGTGGGAGTGGGTGGGGGGACATGAGTTGGGCCTGCTGGCAGGTGCCCGTCAATTGGGGTGGGGGGTGGGGGACATAAGTGGGGGCCTGCCGGCAGGTGCCCGTCAGTGGGAGTGGGTGGGGGGACATGAGTTGGGGCCTGTTGGCAGGTGCCAGTCAATGGGGGTGGGTCGGGGTATGGGGGGACATGAGTCGGGGCCTGCTGGCAGGTGCCTGTCAATGGGTAGGAGGGGGGACATGAGTTGGGGCCTGATGGTGGGTGCCCATCAATGGTGCAGAGGGGGGACATGATTCAGAGCCTGCTGGCAGGTGCCCGTCAATGGGAGTGGATGGGGGACATGAGTTGGGGCCTGTTGGCAGGTGCACATCAATGTGGGGGAGGGGTGACTTGAGTCAGGGCCTGCTGGCAGGTGCCTGTCAATGGTGGGGTGGGTGGAGAGGTGGGGGCACATGAGTCGTGGCCTGCTGGCAGGTGCCCGTCAATGGAGGTGGGTGGGCATATGGGGGGACATGAGTCGGGGCCTGCTGGCAGGTGCCTGTCAATGGGGAGGAGGGGGGACATTAGTCTGGGCCTGCTGGCGGGTGCCCATCAATGGTGCAGAGGGGGGACATGAGTCGGGGCCTGCTGGCAGGTGCCCGTCAATGGGGTGGGTGGGAGGGTGGGGGGACATGAGTCGGGGCCTGCTGGCAGGTGCCTGTCAATGGGGGTGGGTGGGGGGACATGAGTCGGGGCCTGCTGGCAGGTGCCAGTCAATGGTGGGGAGGGTGGACATGAGTCGGGGCCTGCTGGCAGGTGCCCCTCAATGGTTGGGGGACATGAGTTGGGGCCTCCTGGCAGATGCCCGTCTATGGGGGGGAGGGGGGACATGAGTCAGGTGCCCGTCAATGGTTGGGGGACATGAGTTGGGGCCTGATGGCAGGTGCCAATCAATGGGGCTGGGTGGGGGCATGGGGGTATATGTGTTGGGGCCTGCTGGCAGGTGCGCATCAATGGGAGTGGGTGGGGGGTAGGGGGACATGGGTCGGGGCCTGTTGGCAGGTGCCCGTGAATAGGGGGGAGGAGGGACATGAGTCAGGGCCTGCTGCCAGGTGTCTGTCAATGGGGGTGGGTGGGGGAGTGGGGGCACATGAGTCGGAGCCTGGCAGCAGGTGCCCATCAATGAGGGTGGGTGGGGGGTGGGTGGACATGAGTCGGGGCCTGCTGGCAGGTGCCCGTCAATGGTTGGGGGACATGAGTTGGAGCCTCCTGGCAGATGCCCGTCTATGGGGGGAGGGGGGATATGAGTCGGGGCATGCTGGCAGGTGCCCATCAATGTGGTTGGGGGTGTGGGGGTATATGTGTTGGGGCCTGCTGGCAGGTGCCCATCAATGGGAGTGGGTGGGGGGGTAGGGGGACATGGGTCGGGCCTGTTGACAGGTCCCCATCTATATGGGGGAGGAGGGACATGAGTCAGGGCCTGCTGATAGGTGTCAGTCAATGGGGGTGGGTGGGGGAGTGGGGCCACATGAGTCAGGGGGCCTGCTGGCAGGTACCCATCAATGGGGGTGGGTGGGGGGTGGGTGGACATGAGTCGGGGCCTGCTGGCAGGTGCCCGTCAATGGGGGGAGGCGGGACATAAGTCGGGGCCTGCTGGCAGGTGTCCGTCAATGGGGGTGGGTGGGGGGCTGGCTAGGGGGGTGGGGGGACATGAGTCGGGGCCTGCTGGCAGGTGCCCATCAATGGGGGGAGGGGGGACATGAGTCGGGGCCTGCTGCCTGGTGTCTGTCAATGGGGGTGGGTGGGGGAGTGGGGCACATGAGTCGGGGTCTGCTGGCAGGTGCCCATCAATGGGGATGGGTGGGGGTTGGGTGGACATGAGTCGGGGCCTGCTGGCAGGTGCCCGTCAATGGGGGGAGGGGGGACATAAGTCGGGGTCTGCCTGCAGGTGCCCATCAATGGGGATGGGTGGGGGGCAGGGTAGGGGGGTGGGGGGACATGAGTCAGGGCCTGCTGGCAGGTGCCCATCAATGGGGGGAGGGGGGACATGAGTCGGGGCCTACTGGCAAATGCCCATCAATGGGGGTGGGTGGGGGGATGGGGGACATGAGTCGGGGCCTGCTGGCAGGTGCCAGTCAATGGGGGGGGACATGAGTCGGGGCCTGCTGGCAGGTGCCCGTCAATGGGGTGGGTGTGGGGGTGGGGGGACATGAGTCGGGGGTTGCTGGCAGGTGCCCGTCAATGGGGGTGGGTGGGGGGATGGTGGGACATGAGTCGGGGCCTGCTGGCAGGTGCCCATCAATGGGTGGCAGGGGGCGACATGGGTCAGGGCCTGCTGGCAGGTGCTCGTCAATGTTGGGGAGGGGGGACATGAGTCGGGGCCTGCTGGCAGGTGCCCGTCAATGTGGGTGGGTGTGGGGTTGGGGGGAAATGAGTCGGGGCCTGCTGGCAGGTGCCCGTCAATGGGGGCAAGGGGGGTCATGAGTCTGGGCCTGCTGGCAGGTGCTCGTCAATGGGGGTTGGTGGGGGGGTGGGGGATATGAGTCGGGGCCTGCTGGCTGGTGCCCGTCAATGGGGGTCAAGGGGGACATGAGTCGGAGCCTGCTGGCAGATGCCCATCAATGGGGGTGGGTGGTGGGACATGAGTTGGTGCATGCTGGCAGGTGCCCGTCAATGGGGGTGGGTGGGGGGCTGGATGGGGTTAGTGGGGGGACATGAGTCGGGTCCTGCTGGCAGGTGCCCATCAATGGGGGGTGGGGGGGCATGAGTCGGGGCCTGCCGGCAGGTGCCCATCAATGTGGGGAGGGGGGACATGAGTCGGGGCCTACTGGCAGATGCCCATCAATGGGGGTGGGTGGGAGGATGGGGGACATGAGTCAGGGCCTGCTGACAGGTGCCCGTCAATGGGGGGGTTGAGGGACATGAGTGGGGGCCTGCTGGCAGGTGCGCGTCAATGGGGGTGGGTGGGGGGATGGGGGACATGAGTCGGGGCCTGCTGCCTGGTGTCTGTCAATGGGGGTGGGTGGGGGAGTGGGGCACATGAGTCGGGGTCTGCTGGCAGGTGCCCATCAATGGGGATGGGTGGGGGTTGGGTGGACATGAGTCGGGGCCTGCTGGCAGGTGCCCGTCAATGGGGGGAGGGGGGACATAAGTCGGGGTCTGCCTGCAGGTGCCCATCAATGGGGGTGGGTGGGGGGCAGGGTAGGGGGGTGGGGGGACATGAGTCAGGGCCTGCTGGCAGGTGCCCATCAATGGGGGGAGGGGGGACATGAGTCGGGGCCTACTGGCAAATGCCCATCAATGGGGGTGGGTGGGGGGATGGGGGACATGAGTCAGGGCCTGCTGGCAGGTGCCCGTCAATGGGGGGTTGAGGGACATGAGTCAGGGCCTGCTGGCAGGTGCCCGTCAATGGGGGTGGGTGGGGGGTTGGGGTACATGAGTCGGGGCCTGCTGGCAGGTGCCAGTCAATGGGGGGGACATGAGTCGGGGCCTGCTGGCAGGTGCCCGTCAATGGGGGTGGGTGTGGGGGTGGGGGGACATGAGTCGGGGGTTGCTGGCAGGTGCCCGTCAATGGGGGTGGGTGGGGGGATGGTGGGACATGAGTCGGGGCCTGCTGGCAGGTGCCCATCAATGGGTGGCAGGGGGCGACATGGGTCAGGGCCTGCTGGCAGGTGCTCGTCAATGTGGGGGAGGGGGGACATGAGTCGGGGCCTGCTGGCAGGTGCCCGTCAATGTGGGTGGGTGGGGGGTTGGGGGAAATGAGTCGGGGCCTGCTGGCAGGTGCCCGTCAATGGGGGCAAGGGGGGTCATGAGTCGGGGCCTGCTGGCAGGTGCTCGTCAATGGGGGTTGGTGGGGGGGTGGGGGATATGAGTCGGGGCCTGCTGGCTGGTGCCCGTCAATGGGGGTCAAGGGGGACATGAGTCGGGGCCTGCTGGCAGGGGCCCATCAATGGGGGTGGGTGGGGGGACATGAGTTGGTGCATGCTGGCAGGTGCCCGTCAATGGGGGTGGGTGGGGGGCTGGATGGGGTTAGTGGGGGGACATGAGTCGGGTCCTGCTGGCAGGTGCCCATCAATGGGGGGTGGGGGGGCATGAGTCGGGGCCTACTGGCAGATGCCCATCAATGGGGGTGGGTGGGAGGATGGGGGACATGAGTCAGGGCCTGCTGACAGGTGCCCGTATATGGGGGGGTTGAGGGACATGAGTGGGGGCCTGCTGGCAGGTGCGCGTCAATGGGGGTGGGTGGGGGGATGGGGGACATGAGTCGGGGCCTGCTGCCTGGTGTCTGTCAATGGGGGTGGGTGGGGGAGTGGGGCACATGAGTCGGGGTCTGCTGGCAGGTGCCCATCAATGGGGATGGGTGGGGGTTGGGTGGATATGAGTCGGGGCCTGCTGGCTGGTGCCCGTCAATGGGGGTCAAGGGGGACATGAGTCGGGGCCTGCTGGCAGGGCCCCATCAATGGGGGTGGGTGGGGGGACATGAGTTGGTGCATGCTGGCAGGTGCCCGTCAATGGGGGTGGGTGGGGGGCTGGATGGGGTTAGTGGGGGGACATGAGTCGGGTCCTGCTGGCAGGTGCCCATCAATGGGGGGAGGGGGGACATGAGTCGGGGCCTACTGGCAGATGCCCATCAATGGGGGTGGGTGGGAGGATGGGGGACATGAGTCAGGGCCTGCTGACAGGTGCCCGTCAATGGGGGGGTTGAGGGACATGAGTGGGGGCCTGCTGGCAGGTGCGCGTCAATGGGGGTGGGTGGGGGGATGGGGTACATGAGTCGGGGCCTGCTGGCAGGTGCCCGTCCATGGGCGGGAGGGGGCGACATGAGTCAGGGCCTGCTGGCAGGTGTCCGTCAATGTGGGTGGGTGGACATGAGTCGGGGCCTGCTGGCAGGTGCCCGTCAAAGGGGGGAGGCGGGACATAAGTCGGGGCCTGCTGGCAGCTGCCCGTCAATGGGGGTGGGTGGGGGGCTGGGTAGGGGGGTGGGGGGACATGAGTCGGGGCCTGCTGGCAGGTGCCCATCAATGGGGGCAAGGGGGACATGAGTCGGGGCCTGCTGCCAGGTGTCTGTCAATGGGGGTGGGTGGGGGAGTGGGGGCACATGAGTCAGGGGGCCTGCTGGCAGGTACCCATCAATGGGGGTGGGTGAGGGGTGGGTGGACATGAGTCGGGGCCTGCTGGCAGATGCCGGTCAATGGGGGGAGGCGGGACATAAGTCGGGGCCTGCTGGCAGGTGCCCGTCAATGGGGGTGGGTGGGGGGCTGGGTAGGGGGGTGGGGGGACATGAGTCGGGGCCTGCTGGCAGGTGCCCATCAATGGAGGGAGGGGGGACATGAGTCGGGGCCTGCTGCCAGGTGTCTGTCAATGGGGGTGGGTGGGGGAGTGGGGGCACATGAGTCGGGGCCTGCTGGCAGGTGCCCATCAATGGGGGGGGTGGGTGGACATGAGTCGGGGCCTGCTGGCAGGTGCCCGTCAATGGGGGGAGGCGGGACATAAGTCGGGGCCTGCTGGCAGGTGCACGTCAATGGGGGTGGGTGGGGGGCTGGGTAGGGGGGTGCGGAGACATGAGTTGGGGCCTGCTGGCAGGTGCCCATCAATGGGGGGAGGGGGGACATGAGTCGGGGCCTGCTGGCAGGTGCCCGTCAATGGGGGAGGGGGGACATAAGTCAGGATCTGCCTGCAGGTACCCATCAATTGGGGTGGGTGGGGGGCAGAGTAGGAGGGTGGGGGACATGAGTCAGGGCCTGCTGGCAGGTGCCCATCAATGGGGGGAGGGGGGACAAGAGTCAGGGCGTACTGGCAAATGCACATCAATGGGGGTGGGTGGGGGGATGGGGGACAGGAGTCAGGGCCTGCTGACAGGTGCCCGTCAATGGGGGGGTTGAGGGACATGAGTCGGGGCCTGCTGGCAGGTGCCTGTCAATGGGGGTGCGTGGGGGGATTGGGTACATGAGTCGGGGCCTGCTGGCAGGTGGCTGTCAATGTGGGGGATGGGGACATGAGTCGGGGCCTGCTGTCAATGTGGGTGGGTGGGGGGTTGGGGAGACATGAGTCGGGGCCTGCTGGCAGGTGCCCGTCAATGAGTGGGAGGGGGGTACCTGAGTAGGGGCCTGCTGGCAGGTGCCCATCAATGGGCGGAGGGGGACTTTAGTCGGGGCCTGCTGGCAGGTGCCCGTCAATGGGGGTGGGTGGGCGTGTGGGGGGACATGAGTCGGGGCTTGCTGGCAGGTTCCCATCAATGGGGGTGGGTGGGGGTTGGGGGACATGAGTCAGGGCCTGCTGGCAGGTGCCCGTCAGTGGGAGTGGGTGGGGGGACATGAGTTGGGCCTGCTGGCAGGTGCCCGTCAATTGGGGTGGGGGGTGGGGGACATGAGTGGGGGCCTGCCGGCAGGTGCCCGTCAGTGGGAGTGGGTGGGGGGACATGAGTTGGGGCCTGTTGGCAGGTGCCAGTCAATGGGGGTGGGTGGGGGCATGGGGGGACATGAGTCGGGGCCTGCTGGCAGGTGCCTGTCAATGGGTAGGAGGGGGGAAATGAGTTGGGGCCTGATGGTGGGTGCCCATCAATGGTGCAGAGGGGGGACATGATTCAGAGCCTGCTGGCAGGTGCCCGTCAATGGGAGTGGGTGGGGGGACATGAGTTGGGGCCTGTTGGCAGGTGCCCATCAATGTGGGGGAGGGGTGACTTGAGTCAGGGCCTGCTGGCAGGTGCCTGTCAATGGTGGGGTGGGTGGAGGGGTGGGGGCACATGAGTCGTGGCCTGCTGGCAGGTGCCCGTCAATGGGGGTGGGTGGGCATATGGGGGGACATGAGTCGGGGCCTGCTGGCAGGTGCCTGTCAATGGGGAGGAGGGGGGACATGAGTCGGGGCCTGCTGGCGGGTGCCCATCAATGGTGCAGAGGGGGGACATGAGTCGGGGCCTGCTGGCAGGTGCCCGTCAATGGGGTGGGTGGGAGGGTGGGGGGACATGAGTCGGGGCCTGCTGGCAGGTGCCTGTCAATGGGGGTGGGTGGGGGGACATGAGTCGGGGCCTGCTGGCAGGTGCCAGTCAATGGTGGGGAGGGTGGACATGAGTCGGGGCCTGCTGGCAGGTGCCCTTCAATGGTTGGGGGACATGAGTTGGGGCCTCCTGGCAGATGCCCGTCTATGGGGGGGAGGGGGGACATGAGTCAGGTGCCCGTCAATGGTTGGGGGACATGAGTTGGGGCCTGATGGCAGGTGCCAATCAATGGGGGTGGGTGGGGGCATGGGGGTATATGTGTTGGGGCCTGCTGGCAGGTGCGCATCAATGGGAGTGGGTGGGGGGTAGGAGGACATGGGTCGGGGCCTGTTGGCAGGTGCCCGTCAATAGGGGGGAGGAGGGACATGAGTCAGGGCCTGCTGCCAGGTGTCTGTCAATGGGGGTAGGTGGGGGAGTGGGGGCACATGAGTCGGAGCCTGCTAGCAGGTGCCCATCAATGGGGGTGGGTGGGGGGTGGGTGGACATGAGTCGGGGCCTGCTGGCAGGTGCCCGTCAATGGGGGGAGGGGGGACATAAGTCGGGGCCTGCTGGCAGGTGCCCGTCAATGGGGGTGGGTGGGGGGCTGGGTAGGGGGGTGGGGGGACATGAGGCACGGCCTGCTGGCAGGTGCCCATCAATGGGGGGAGGGGGGACATGAGTCAGGGCCTACTGGCAGGTGCCTGTCAATAGGGGTGGGTGGGGGGATGGGGGGACATGAGTCATGGCCTGCTGGTAGGTGCCCGTCAATGGGGGTGGGTGGGGGGATGGGGGGACATGAGTCGGGGCCTGCTGGCAGGTGCCTGTCAGTGGGGAGGAGGGGGGACATGAGTCGGGGCCTGCTGGCAGGTGCCCATCAATGGAGGGGAGGGGGGACATGAGTCGGGGACTGCTGGCAGGTGCCCGTCAATGGGGTGGGTGGGAGGGTGGGGGACATGAGGCGGGGCCTGCTGGCAGATGCCTGTCAATGGGGGTGGGTGGGGGGTGGGGGGACATGAGTCGGGGCCTGCTGACAGGTGCCAGTCAATGGCGGGGAGGTTGGACATGAGTCGGGGCCTGCTGGAAGGTGCCCGTCAATGGTTGGGGGACATGAGTTGGAGCCTCCTGGCAGATGCCAGTCTATGGGGGGGAGGGGGGACATGAGTCGGGGCCTGCTGGCAAGTGCCCATCAATGGGGGTGGGTGGGGGTGTGGAGGTATATATGTCGCGGCCTGTTGACAGGTCCCCATCTATAGGGGGGAGTAGGGTCATGAGTCAGGGCCTGCTTATAAGGGTCTGTCAATGGTGGTGGGTGGGGGAGTCGGGCCACATGAGTCAGGGGGCCTGCTGGCAGGTACCCATCAATGGGGGTGTGTGGGGGTGGTTGGACATGAGTCGGGGCCTGCTGGCAGGTGCCCGTCAATGGGGGGAGGCGGGACTTAAGTCGGGGCCTGCTGGCAGGTGCCCGTCAATGGGGGTGGGTGGGGGGCTGGGTAGGGGGGTGTGGGGACATGAGTTGGGGCCTGCTGGCAGGTGCCCATCAATGGGGGGAGGGGGGACATGAGTCGGGGCCTGCTGCCTGGTGTCTGTCAATGGGGGTGGTGGGGGAGTGGGGGCACATGTGTCGGGGCCTGCTGGCAGGTGCACATCAATGGGGATGGGTGGGGGGTGGGTGGACATGAGTCGGGGCCTGCTGGCAGGTGCCCGTCAATGGGGGGAGGGGGGACATAAGTCGGGGTCTGCCTGCAGGTGCCCATCAATGGGGGTGGGTGGGGGGCAGGGTAGGGGGGTGGGGGGACATGAGTCAGGGCCTGCTGGCAGGTGCCCATCAATGGGGGGAGGGGGGACATGAGTCGGGGCCTACTGGCAGATGCCCATCAATGGGGGTGGGTGGGGGGCTGGGGGACATGAGTCGGGGCCTGCTGGCAGGTGCCTGTCAATAGGGGTGGGTGGGGGGGTGGCGGCACATGAGTCATGGCCTGCTGGTAGGTGCCCGTCAATGGGGGTGGGTGGGGGGATGAGGGGACATGAGTCGGGGCCTGCTGGCAGGTGCCCATCAATGGGGGGGAGGCGGGACATGAGTCGGGGCCTGCTGGCTGGTGCCCGTCAATGAGAGTGGTTGGGGATATGGGGGGACATGAGTCGGGGCCTGCTGGCAGGTGCCCATCAATGGGTGGGAGGGGGCGACATGGGTCAGGGCCTGCCTGCTGGTGCCCGTCAATGGGGGCAAGGGGGGTCATGAGTCGGGGCCTGCTGGCAGGTGTCCGTCAATGGGGGTGGTTGGGGTGCTTGGGGATATGAGTCGGGGCCTGCTGGCTGGTGCCCGTCAATGGGGGTCAAGGGGGACATGAGTCGGGGCCTGCTGGCAGGTGCCCATCAATGGGGGTGGGTGGGGGGGTGGGGGGACATGAGTTAGGGCATGCTGGCAGGTGCCCGTCAATGGGGGTGGGTGGGGGGTTGGATGGTGGTAGTGGGGGAACATGAGTCGGGTCCTGCTGGCAGGTGCCCATCAATGGGGGTAGGGGGGCATGAGTCTGAACCTGCCGGCAGGTGCCCATCAATGGGTGGAGGGGGGACATGAGTCGGGGCCTACTGGCAGATGCCCATCAATGGGGGTGGGTGGGTGGGAGGATGGGGGACATGAATCAGGGCCTGCTGACAGGTGCCCGTCAATGGGGGGGGTTGAGGGACATGAGTCGGGGCCTACTGGCAGGTGCCCGTCAATGGGGGTGGGTGGGGGGATGGGGTACATGAGTCGGGGCATGCTGGCAGGTGCCCGTCCATGGGTGGGAGGGGGCGACATGAGTCAGGGCCTGCTGGCAGGTGCCCGTCAATGTGGGGTAGGGGGGACATGAGTCAGGGCCTGCTGACAGGTGTCCGTCAATGTGGGTGGGTGGGGGGTTGGGGGACATGAGTCAGGGCCTGCTGGCAGGTGCCCGTCAATGGGTGGGAGGGGACTACCTGAGATGGGGCCTGCTGGCAGGTGTCCATCAATGGGGGGGAGGTGGGACATGAGTCAGGGCCTGCTGGCAGGTGCCAGTCAATGGGGGTGGGTGGGGGGTGAGGGACATGAGTCGGGGCCTGCCTGCTGGTGCCCATCATTGGGGGTCAGGAGGACATGAGTTGGGGCCTGCTGGCAGGTGCCCTTCAATGGGGGTGGGTGGGGGTGGTGGGGGCACATGAGTCGGGGCTTGCTGGCAGGTGCCCATCAAAGGGGGTGGGTGGGGGGATGTGGGGACATGAGTCAGGCCCTGCTGGCAGGTGCCCATCTATGGGTGGGAGGGGGCGACATGAGTCGGGGCCTGCTGGCAGGTGCCCGTCAATGTGGTGGAGGAGGGACATAAGTCGGGGCCTGCTGGCAGGTGCCCTTCAATGGGGGTGGGTGGTGGGCTGGGTAGGGGGGTGCGAGGAAATGAGTCGGGGCCTGCTGGCAGGTGCCCATCAATGGGGGAGCGGGGACATGAGTCGGGGCCTACTGGCAGATGCCCATCAATGGGGGTGGGTGGGAGGATGGGGGACATGAGTCAGGGCCTGCTGGCAGGTGCCCGTCAATGGGGGGGTTGAGGGACATGAGTCGGGGCCTGCTGGCAGGTGCCCGTCAATGGGGGTGGGTGGGGGGATGGGGTACATGAGTCGGGGCCTGCTGGCAGGTGCCCATCAAAGGGGGTGGGTGGGGGGATGTGGGGACATAAGTCAGGGCCTGCTGGCAGGTGCCCATCTATGGGTGGGAGGGGGTGACATGAGTTGGGTCATGCTGGCAGGTGCCCGTCAATGGGGGTGGGTGGGGGGCTGGATGGGGGTAGTGGGGGGACATGAGTCGGGTCCTGCTGGCAGGTGCCCATCAATGGGGGGGAGAGGGGGCATGAGTCTGGGCCTGCCGGCAGGTGCCCATCAATGGGTGGAGGGGGGACATGAGTCGGGGCCTACTGGCAGATGCCCATCAATGGGGGTGGGTGGGAGGATGGGGGACATGAATCAGGGCCTGCTGACAGGTGCCCGTCAATGGGGAGGTTGAGGGACATGAGTCGGGGCCTGCTGGCAGGTGCCCGTCAATGGGGGTGGGTGGGGGGATGGGGTTCATGAGTCGGGGCCTGCTGGCAGGTGCCCGTCCATGGGTGGGAGGGGGCGACATGAGTCAGGGCCTGCTGGCAGGTGCCCGTCAATGTGGGGGAGGGGGGACATGAGTCAGGGCCTGCTGACAGGTGTCCGTCAATGTGGGTGGGTGGGGGGTTGGGGGACATGAGTCGGGGCCTGCTGGCAGGTGCCCGTCAATGGGTGGGAGGGGACTACCTGAGATGGGGGTCTGCTGGCAGGTGCCCATCAATGGGTGGGAGGTGGGACATGAGTCAGGGCCTGCTGGCAGGTGCCAGTCAATGGGGGTGGGTGGGGGGTGAGGGACATGAGTCGGGGCCTGCCTGCTGGTGCCCGTCATTGGGGGTCAGGAGGACATGAGTTGGGGCCTGCTGGCAGGTGCCCGTCAATGGGGGTGGGTGGGGGTGGTGGGGGCCCATGAGTCGGGGCTTGCTGGCAGGTGCCCATCAAAGGGGGTGGGTGGGGGATGTGGGGACATGAGTCAGGGCCTGCTGGCAGGTGCCCGTCAATGGGGGGGTTGAGGGACATGAGTCGGGGCCTGCTGGCAGGTGCCCGTCAATGTGGGTGGGGGGATGGGGTACATGAGTCGCGGCCTGCTGGCAGGTGCCCGTCAATGTGGGTGGGGGGTTGGGGGGACATGAGTCGGGGCCTGCTGGCAGGTGCCCGTCAATGGAGCGAGGGGGACATGAGTCGGGGCCTGCTGGCAGGTGCCCGTCAATGGGGGTGGGCTGGGTAGGGGGGTGCGGGGAAATGAGCCGGGGCCTGCTGGCAGGTGCCCATCAATGGGGGGAGGGGGGACATGAGTCGGGGCCTACTGGCAGATGCCCATCAATGGGGGTGGGTGGGGGGATGGGGGACATGAGTCAGGGCCTGCTGGCAGGTGCCAAGTCAATGGGGGGGTTGAGGGACATGAGTCGGGGCCTGCTGGCAGGTGCCCGTCAATGGGGGTGGGTGGGGGGATGGGGTACATGAGTCGGGGCCTGCTGGCAGGTGCCCGTCAATGTGGGTGGGGGGTTGGGGGGACATGAGTCGGGGCCTGCTGGCAGGTGCCCGTCAATGGGGGTATGTGGGGGGATGGGGAGACATGAGTCGGGGCCTGCTGGCAGGTGCCCGTCAATGGGGGTGGGTGGGGGGCTGGATGGGGGTAGTGGGGGGACATGAGTCGGGTCCTGCTGGCAGGTGCCCATCAATGGGGGGGAGGGGGGGCATGAGTCGGGGCCTGCTGGCAGGTGCCCGTCAATGGGGGTCAGGGGGGACATGAGTCGGGGCCTGCTGGCAGGTGCCCGTCAATAGGGGTGGGTGGGGGTGTGGGGGCACATGAGTCGTGGCCTGCTGGCAGGTGCCCATCAATGGGGGTGGGTGGGGGGATCGGGAGACATGAGTCGGGGCCTGTTGGCAGGTGCCTGTCAGTGGGGAGGAGGGGGGACATGAGCCGGGGCCTGCTGGCAGGTGCCCATCAATGGTGGGGAGGAGGGACATGAGTCGGGACCTGCTGGCAGGTGCCCGTCAATGGGGTGAGTGGGAGGGTGGGGGGAAATGAGTCGGGGCCTGCTGGCAGGTGCCTGTCAATGGGGGTGGGTAGGGGGTGGGGGGACATGAGTCGGGGCCTGCTGGCAGGTGCCAGTCAATGGGGGGAGGGTGGACATGAGTCGGGGCCTGCTGGCAGGTGCCCGTCAATGGTTGGGGGACATGAGTTGGAGCCTCCTGGCAGATGCCCGTCTATAGGCGGGAGAGGGGACATGAGTCGGGGCTTGCTGGCAGGTGCCCGTCAATTTCTGGGGGACATGAGTTGGGGCCTGCTGGCAGGTGCCCGTCTATGGGGGGTAGGGGGTACATGAGTCGGGGCCTGCTGGCAGGTGCCCATCAATGGGGGTGGGTGGGGGTGTGGGGGTATATGTGTTGGGGCCTGCTGGCAGGTGCCCATCAATGGGAGTGGGTGGGGGGTAGGGGGACATGGGTCGGGGCCTGTTGGCAGGTGCCCATCATTAGGAGGGAGGAGGGAAATGAGTCAGGGCCTGATGCCAGGTGTCTGTCAATGGAGTTGGGTGGGGGGGTGGGGGAACATGAGTCAGGGCTTGCTGGCAGGTGCCCGTCAATGGGGTTGGGTGGGGGATGGTGGGACATGAGTCGGGGGCCTGCTGGCAGTTGCCCATCAATGGGTGGGAGGGGGCGACATGAGTCAGGGCCTGCTGGCAGGTGCCCGTCAATGGGGGTGAGGGGGGACATGAGTCGAGGCCTGCTGGCAAATGCCCATCAATGGGGGTGGGTGGGGGGGTATGGACATGAGTCGGGGCCTGCTGGCTGGTGCCTGTCAATGGGGGTGGGTGGGGGGGTGGGGACATGAGTCGGGGCCTGCTGGCTGGTGTCTGTCAATGGGGGTCAGGGGGGACATGAGTCGGGGCCTGCTGGCAAGTGCCCATCAATGGGGGTGGGTGGGGGGGTGGGGACATGAGTCGGGGCCTGCTGGCTGGTGCCTGTCAATGGGGGTCAGGGGGGACATGAGTCGGGGCCTGCTGGCAGGTGCCCGTCAATGGGGGTGAGAGGGGACATTAGTCGGGGCCTGCTGGCTGATGCCCGTCAATGGAGGTCAGGGGGGACATGAGTCGGGGCCTGCTGGCAGGTGCCCGTCAATGGAGGTGGGTGGGGGGGTGGGGGGACATGAGTTGGGGCCTGCTGGCAGGTGCCCGTCAATGGGGGTGGGGTGGGGGACATGTGTTGGGGCTAGCAAGTGCATGGTTCAATGAGGCCTGCCTGTGGGCCATGGACTGGGGTGATGGGCTGCATGCGGGGCATGCCCAGGGGTGATGGGCTGCCTGCGGGACATGGACTGAGGTGATGGGCTGCCTGTGGGCCATGGACTGGGGTGATGGGCTGCCTGCGGGGAATGCCAAGGGGTGATGGGCTGCCTGCGGGCCATGGACTGGGGTGATGGGCTGCCTGCGGGACATGGACTGGGGTGATGGGCTACCTGCGGGCCATGGACTGGGGTGATGGGCTGCCTGCGGGGCATGGACTGGGGTGATGGGCTTCCTGCGGGCCATGGACTGGGGTGATGGGCTGCCTGCGGGGCATGGACTGGGGTGATGGGCTGCCTGCGGGCCATGGACTGGGGTGATGGGCTGCATGCATGGCATGGCCAGGGGTGGTGGGTGGTCCCCTGTGGTGTGGGCTGCCTGCGGGGCATGGGGAGGGGGGGCACACCCGGGTGGGCACACACTGCCAAATCGTGTGTGAAACTCCCTGCGCACTCCCAGAATACACATACCCTGCTCGCGACAGGGAAATCACATGTGAAAGTCCACACGCATCCCAGGAATACACGTACCCCTCTTGCGCCAGCAAAATCACGTGTGAAACTCCCCACGCACCCCTGGAATACACGTACCCCGCTCACACCAGGCCTATCGTGTGTAAAACTCCCTGCACACCGCTCCGAATACACGTACCCCGCTCGCGCCAAGCCTATTGTGTGTAAAACTCCCCATGCACCCCCGGTATACACGTACCCCACTCGTGCTAAAGAAATCGCGTGTAAATCTCCCCACACACCCTTCCGAATATGCGTACCCCACTCACGCTAGCGAAATCGCATGTAAAACTCCCTGCGCACCCCTCGGAATATGCGTACCCCACTTGCGCCAGCGAAATTGCATGTAAATCTCCCAGCGCACCCCTGGGCTACACCTACCCCGCTCACGCCAGGCCTATCGTGTGTAAAACTCCCCGCGCACCCCTCCGAATATGCGTACCCGGCTCGCGCTAGTGAAATCGCGTGCAAAACTCCCTGCGCACCCTTCAGAATACACGTACCCCACTCGCGCCAGCAAAATCGTGTGTGAAAGTCCACGCACACTCCTGGAATACATGTACCATGCTCGTGCCAGGCCAATCGCGTGTGAAAGTCCACGTGCACTCACGGAACACTTGCAGGCAGCCCATCCACCCTCCCTATGCCCCACAGGCAGCCCATCACCCCAGTCTATGGCCCGCAGGCAGCCTATCACCCCAGTCCTTGGCCCGCAGGCAGCCCATCACCCCTGGGCATGGCCCACAAGCAGCCCATTACCCCTGGGCATGCCCCGCAGGCAGCCCATCACCCCAGTCCATGGCCCACATGCATCCCATCACCCAAGTCCATGCCCCGCAGGCAGCCCATCACCCCAGTCCATGGAATGCAGGCAGCCCATCACCCCAGTCCAGGCCCCTCAGGCAGCCCATCACCCCAGTCCATGGCCCGCAGGTAGCCCATCACCCCTGAGCATGCCCCGCAGGCAGCCCTTCACCCAAGTCCATGCCCCGCAGGTAGCCCACACCTTAGAGGGGACTTTTTCCACGCATTTTACCTGACGCAGCGGGGTACACGTATTCCAAGGGGTGCGCAGGAAGTTTTACATGCGATTTCGTTAGCACGAGTGGGGTACGCGTATTCGGAGGGGTGCGCAGGGAGCTTTACATGCGATTTTGCTGGCCCGAGCGGGGTACGCATAGTCCGGGGAATTAGAGGGGAGTTTTACACGCGATTTCGCTAGGCGAGCAGGGTATGCATATTCAGAGGGGCGTGTGGGGAGTTTTACACGCGATTTCACTAGCGCGAGCAGGGTACGCGTATTCCGAGGGGAGTGCAGGAGTTTTCCATGTGATTTCACTGGCGCGATTGGGAACATGTATTCTGAGGGGTGCGCAGGGAGTTTTACACGTGTTTTCGTGGTTGGGGGGGCTGTATGCTGGTCCACTGGCCTTTGCGCCATGTACTGGATTTGGCCGATGTTTTTGGCGCACAGGGTGGGGTTGGTGGCGTAACTGGTGCTGCTGCAGGCCTGCTGTGCCACTATGCACCACGGCTGGTTATGGATGTAAGTATCCATGAATACGCTGTGGGCTTAAATGGGTTTTGGTGCTCTGTGAGCCAGCCGCGTACGCCACTTGTGCGCTAAATTCTATGAATTACCACCAGAATGTTGCATCATTTGCGATTTCTTTACTTTCTTTGCTATGCGTTATAAAAATAAACATATTTTAGCCCCAAGAAAGTCAAATCTTTGACATTCGTGAGTGAAGCATGTTTTCTTTCTGTCCCTCCCTGGTTTTCTTGCCTTTTTTAAAAATGTTATGGAACAAGGCCATAGCTAAATTTAAAACAAGCCTTGTTTTCTCCGTTATTCCCTATGATGCCTTTGGGCTACCCTACGCTATATAAGAATTCATAACATAACATAACACTGGCAAGGCAAAGGAGGTTCTCTCCAGCCCATAGTACACGAGCAGAAAAACTGATATTAAGTGCATCTGCACAATTTTAAGACTTGGATCAAATGTTAGATAAAGTGACCCCAGGTAGTAAGTGTAGTAAGACTGCTAAGCATGTCCAAGGGTGGACTGGCCTGCTGGGAACTCTGCAGATTTCCGATTGGTGTCTTGCATCTTGGGCCTCTTTTCTGTAGTTATCCATTTTCTTTCCACATTTTCTTATATGAAAGTGGTTGGGCTTGCTCAAAATGTGTAACATAAACCACTTTGAACATTTCTTCCATGGCCTCTTTTGGTTCCCAGTCCCCCCTGAGCATATTTCTATAAACGCACACTTTGTTACCTTTCACATAGCCACAGATAGTCATTGAGACAGTGCTGGGCCACCTTTCCTATGACTGATGGGCAGTCTGACTGATGCATTTATAGTTCTCTTTTCCTTTTGGCGTTTAGAAAATCCTGGCAAGAATAGTGTTCTATAGGTTAGCACTGACCAACCAAAGGGACATGTGAATGGCCCATGATAGCACCTTATATTCAGATGAGTGGGAGGGGTCAAGTATGCAGAAATGAAGAATGTGCATATGGTAAGTAGGTGCACATGAAATGTATTGTAGAGGTAAAGAGGAGACCCTCATCCCAACATATCGTTGTAGATATGCACAGAGTAACCATCAGAACTATTTGTCACTTCAGTCCTCCTTCACCCAACTTTTCTCAATTCCCTATTTTAACAGAATCTGCTCAGGAGGACGTCTTCTCTGTCATCACTCCTCGACTCTGGGATTCCCTCGCTCACTGTCTGCCTACCATATAAGGGGGGGGGGTGGTAGGTCTGCAAAAGAACTGTGGGTATGCTAATGTCGGGACTGTTGGGACTCGGGTTGGCTAGCCTTTTGGTTGTAGCCCCTGAGCTTCTATCGGGGCGACAACCAAAAGACCCAGAGCTGTAGCCCCCTGAGGCCCCACTAGCAACGCCTCTGCATTTAAGGATATCTGGCCTTCCACAAAGCCATTAATAACTGGCTCTTCAAGAGCTAAACGTCTCCCATCACACTGACCTAGGTGGTAAATGTAGACCTATGCAAATAGCAACACATTAATAAAAATATTTAGAAAGCAATGTGTTAGAGGTATCTATATGTTGACAATCTTGCAGCCACATTGTGAACTGAACTCTAGTTGAGACCTACTCGTTGAGCCAAAAGGCAACAGAATGCTGAAACCCATTCTAGATAGAATAGATAGAACTCATCATCCTGGGATCAGCCACGAACCTAAACAAATTGGACCTCAACTATTCCAGCTTTACCATAGACGGCAACGCTATAAATGTCGCTAAGGAAGTGAAAACCCTCTGCATCTACCTCGATTACACCCTCTCCTTCCATAAACAGGTCAGCTCCTTGGCCTCCACCACATCCTACACATGCAAGCTTATACGTTCGGCCAAACCCTTCTCTCCACCCAAAGCTGCATTACGCTAGCCAGAGCCCTCATACTATCAAAACTGGACTATTGTAAGTAGGTGCTAACAAACAGGTTACCAATAAAATCCAGATCCTACAGAACAATGCTCTTAGAGCAGTGCTTAGCTTCCCTAAAAGAGAACTCATCTCGAATATCAGGAGAACTCACAACTGGCTCACCACCTCGGACAAAATCCTGCTTAAGGTAGCCTCCCTCACCCACAAATGCCTTAACAATGCAGCTGCCCGTTATCTAGCTGACAGAATAACTAGATACACACCCAACAGACACACCAGAAATAGCAACGCTAACCTGCTCGCTGTTCCCAGATTCATGCCGACGAAAATGGGCGGCAATAGCTTCCAGGTGAAAGCAGCCCAACACTGGAACACACTACCACCCTCCGTTAGAGCACCACAATCTTACCACTAATTTAGGCGTAACTACATCCAGTGGCTAAAGAACAAAGACCAATAACTGACTCTGTAACTACTGCAAATTTTCGTCAACCTGTAAACTCCATCATAACTGTACTATGCTGTCTCATTGTAACTGCATTTCTTCACTGCACCCTTGTATAACAATGTAAATAATGTACAGCACTGTAACTAAGATGAGAATATACTTGTAATACCTGCGCCCTCATACCTTCTGGTCCGGTGCGCCATATAAATAAAAATAAAAAAAATAAACAATATCAGCTGAAGCGATGGACGATTTTTAGATAAAGCTGTAGGTTGCTAATGGGGCCATATTACAGGAACACTGCACTGGCAGTGGTGCCTGTGCAATGTTGCATGATATTAGGGGTAGGACAACAATAGCACCATTGCAAACAAGTATTTTTCAATTTATTTTTTCACCAGGGAAATGTTCATTCTACTGCTAAAACGATATGTTTTTTTTTGCATTAGGACAATGTTATCATTTTAACACACTCCCTGGTGAGCAAAAAAAATACATGGTGTTATCTTTCACCGTTCGTGACCACATAACGTTTCTGGCGTGAAAGCATCATGACATAATGGAAGTGAACGTATTCGATTAAAGTGGCGAAGTGTATCACATGGTGAATGCACTTCCATACACCTAGAAAATAATTAATACGCTCTTTGCTACATATATGCAAGGAAACTATGACGATGCCTGTATGCTGTCAATTAACCCTGTTGTTAAAAATAACTTTTCACATAACAGAGAAACAATCTATTCACTTTCCAAATGTCAGGGCCTCATTTAATCCCTCAATAACCACCCCACATGTGTGAACGTAGCGAATTGAAATCACATTAAACTTGTCAACCTCTCCTTCCTCTGTGCCAGGAATGGCATGCAAACATTTGACGTTAAATTAATTGCCATTTTATTTACACTTCAAAAGACCCGCATACTCAGATTGTTTGAAACAATCCATTCCCTCTGCTGGAATGGAGACAAAATAAAATGGCGTCTTTAATAGGGGGATATAACAGCAGCATCACTGTGATAGAGGTCTCTGTTCATCTTCTTCACAGAGCTAACTGCATTCCGATTTCACTTGCCTCTACATATATTTCCCTTTATCATACTATTGACAGCTTTGATAGGCTATAATTGCCATCTGTTAACGCCAAGCCTCCCACTATTATTCATACATAATACAGACAAATGCATACGTCCAGACATGAATTATGACATTGTACGAATAAACAATTGCTTTAAATAAGGGCTGCGGATCAGTGGTCTGCTGTCGTGGGATCAGAGTGAACTCTTTCGGTTTGAAGTAATTGTATGGGCAGTTTCACTCCATTACTTCGAGGGGAATTGAATTCATGTTTTACTTATTAGCTCACAAGCATCCCGGAAAGTAATAGAATTACAATATGTTTATTCTAATTTCTGGTTTAGTAGCAGCAGCAGTGTGCAATATTCATGTGGCATATTCTGCATTACTAATGAACCTGGCTATGGCCTCTGCTGCTCCCTGTGACTTTGATTCTGGACTCCTGCACTCACATCCCCCCCAACTGCCTGTGCCAGTTTGATAGAATATGCAAGCTTGGAATCCATCAGATGCAATGCAATGAATTATTTTCTTTACTTACAATATTGTACACATTATATTCTATACTTACAATATTGTACGTATTGCACATTTTCGCCCAGTCTTTGAGGGAGGGTTCAACAAATGTTCCTATGACTGGTTACCTTAGTAAGGTATGCCCAAGAACCCAAATAGCCCATAAATCTATCCAATGAGCAATATAACTGCACAATTAGTAAGAAAAACAAATGTGTATTACATGCAGTCTCGGCCGGGAGTGAAATTGTATCTTTAACATTGTTTCGAGAAACATGTACATTATTATTCACTGACTGGACAGTGGTTGCTGTGCCCTACAAATTTCTATATAATACCTAGCCCTATTGGCCTAACCTACCCCTTGTGACCAAACTAACAAACTCTTCTTCACAATTACCTAATAACCAGTCCTTCCTGCTTCTCCACTTTTATTGGTTGTTGTAAATTCTTACATTTGGCAACATGCAAATCAGTTCTCCCATTGGCTATCCCACCTCAAGGGTTCCATGGTGGGTTTCTTCCACCTTCATTAACCAATCATTTTGTTAGGTGCAGACAGTATCGCAACAAAAGAAGAATATCTCATGGTACCCGAATGTTGGCACCTTCTGATCGTACTCAGCTTCCTGACTGTACAAATGACAGCTAATGTTGCGACTTCTCTTTGTAAACATGTTTCTCCCAACAGAATATGTCCTTCCTTTCCATCATGGGACTACACAACTTCATCAGACTTGTTTCTTGGCCTTTGCTCCAAGGCCAATGCACAATCTTGAATGTACGTTCATGTGTAGATGGGTGAGTCTATATGGCTTATTTAGGTTTTATGAATATAATTGGTTGTGGGACAGAATGGTCACTCAATTCCCCCACCCTTCCAAGATACTCTATTTTTACTTGTATTTGGACAGGTGTCAATTTGCTTCTATTGATGAGGTACCCTTGTTGCTTCAATCTAGGTGGCCATTTTCTGACAGGAGGTGGTAGGTTTCTCTACTGCAATAATCCATTACTCAGCGAACTACCTTGTTCTTCACCTTGCAACTTTGAAATACCGGGTAAGAACACTCTGTTATATTTTCTCTCATCTGGAGCTTGGGAACCTGTGTTTACCCTGTGCTTCTGACCAATCCCTGTGCAGCTTTTGGCCTCTGCCTCTAAAGGCTCTGACATTGTTTGTGCACCATCTAGGATGGGCATAAATTAAATGTATTTTACTGTATTTTACTGTGCGGAATGATCTGTGTGTTTATTGGGGCTTAATAACACATACGTGGCCTAGACAGTTGCATCTATTGTGGGGCCTGTGTTTGTATATGTACAATCTAAATCCTATTGCAATTAGTAGGTGATAAGACAGATTGTGGCTGCCTTGTAACTATAACTGTGACAGTACTAACAAAGGCGTTTTCATTGCTTGTGGTGCTCTTTGCATCTTTCTCTTCTTGTGCATGTGTGTCAAACCTAATGTGCTACGACTCAATATTTTCCTGCTGCATCATATCACATGGGCTGTACTATAAATGTGTGTTTCTGCTATATAAATATGTTGCTGCCCTACATTTCTTCATGGAGTGCTTTCAGAAATGTATCTCTCGCATTTGCTGCGCACATAAAGCAGGAATGGTGCACCTGTAACTGGAGCCATCACGTTTTAACAGGCCCCCAGTCCAAACTACAGATATGTTCTTGGTTTGTACTTCCTCTCACGTTTGGTGCATTGGGAGAGCATTCCAACACTGTGTCCTTAAAATGTACATTCAACAATGTTTGAAGTACTGTTCCGAGGAGTTACACAGTCTTTTAACACACTGCCTCCATCATGTGACTGGACGCTGTATCTTATTTAAAAATATATTTAGGAGTTGCATGTTGTGCTGGCATGTCACCTACCGGCTCTTGCAAGTGAATGTGAGCTTGTTCATTTTGAAGTAGTGGGAGGGATGACCGGATAAAAGCAACTGTTTACACCTCCTTATCTGTAATCTAAGTCACAAGTTGATGTACATGTCCGCTTTCCTGCTTACAAGTACGCTTGCACTAGTAGTGTTGTGATGTATTTTCTTCTTGCTCTGTCTGCCCTGCCTGCATGCTATGATGTCATAAATGTTATGTGGGTGAAATGTTGTGTAGGTGTGACCTGATGAGTGCTCTTGGAATGACAGTTAGAGAGAGGCTGCTGGAGTGAGAGGGTATGCCAGTGGATAGCCCTTACATGTGTGGGTCCTTTTACATTGCTGGCTTCTGTGCTATCCTAATCCTACAAGCCATGAATAAAGAAGCTTTCTTTTTTCTTCATGTGGCTCCTGGTCATCTTGTGATAAAATGCACTCCAACATTGGTGACAAGGGAACCTACTGCCTACCAGCTGCCTTCCTGTTGCATGTGCTGTGCTGGGAAGCAGCCAAAGCGACATCCACTTTCCCCCAGAATAATAGGTACCCTCGCCCTGCCTATTTTCTGAGGGTCAGCCTCTCAACACAGCTATCATCTCTTTTGCTGGTGTCCTGCTGCACATTAATCTGCTTCTTACAGACCTGTCCATGCATGCCTGTTTCATGTAAAGGTTCTGTCACTGATGGTTCCAACTCTAACTAACTCTAGGCAGCCCCTGGCTGCCTGCTTATGTGCTTATCACAGTGATACTCTGTCATGGTTAAGTGTTGCCAGTGCAACCTTGAAAGTTATGGTCAGTGGTACTGGAGGTATTTCACTTCCTATGCCCATCTGGTGGGCATCTACTGTGCTTGTAAATACCTATGCTGAATTGTGTGTGTGGGGTGGTGCGCAACAACACTCACCATTACTGCTGTTCCTCATGAGCGCCACTTGGTTGGTCTCCTTCCACAGTGTGTAAAGAAATTGGGTAGACCCTGTTTTCTGTAGGGCAAAAAGCCTTCAGGGGTCAAATATATATGAGAGAGAGAAAGCACAGAGAAGGCAATTACCCTGTCTCTTAATTTTGAAATCTTAAGGTGGGTGTTCCTATAAGAGTCAATGTGAAAAGATAGAAACATCGGTTCAAAAAAATCCCCCATGTTATAGAAGTATATTCCTAATACCCAAATACAGTACATGTGAAACCAAATATCCCGAACCACGGTTATAGAAAGAATTTTTTAATTTATTGATTTTCAGTAAACAAGCAACAAAACATTAAAAACTAAAAAGATCTCTTCTCAAAATGATTCCAAAATTAATATAAATGTAACATCCTCAGTATGATACATTACATTAAAATATTATAAAGTGGGGTTAGTACATGCGTACGTGTATTTGCATAACACCGTTCTTTTTACAAAAGGAGCAGAGCACTACTGTTCAAAAGACAGCACTCTGTCAAAAAGAAGCTTTTTAGAAAACTCAAGCTTTTGTGATGGTCGACATATGTTTAGGCTAATGGCACAAGCGATCAGGCACTACCACAACATGCCCACACAACAAATTTGCATTTCTGAACCTGTGTTTTTATGTTTTGTGTTTTAATTACAGTGGGTTGAAAACCGAAATAAGTACAAACAACTTACAATTATCCAATACGAGTTTTTTATATCTATACTGTTTCCCTGTCCTGAAGACGGCTATATCTGCAAAGACGGACATGTTGTGATAGTGCCTGATCTTGTTTGCCATTATCTCTCCACTGGCTTCCGGTTGCTGCAAAGATCATATTCAAGATCTTCTGCATCGTCCACAAGGCTTTCTGGGGCCATGCTACATCCAACTTTATCTCCCTAAATACCTTCCTTACAGAGCCCTTCGGTCCTCTAGCACAAACTCTCTGCAGGTCAGACGTTTTTCCTAGCAGAGAGCGAGGGGTAGATCTCTTTCTTCGGTGGGAGATTCCCTCTGGAATGGCCTACCTGCCCCTTTCAGACTTGAGCCGGATCTCCTAAAGTTCCAGAAGCTTCTCAAGACCTTCCTTTTCGCCTCCTCCTTCCCTCTTCCACTTTCTTGCTAATGCCCTCCTGCTGCTGCGTCTGGCTATCTGGTCCATTCTGCGTCATACAGCGGCCACACCCTCCCTCAACCACTCTGTCTCAGCACCTCCTTACTAGCACTTGCCATCGGGCACCGTTTCCTGACTACCCTACTGAGTACAGTACACCCCCCCGCTCACTAGCTGAATCCTATCCTGTCCCCCAACACACTCGCCCTCCAGGCTCCCTGTAGCACTTACCCAGCCCGTGGGCCTCCCTCCTTCCTCCATCTTCCCTTCCCCCTACCTTCTCTTCACCCTGCCCCCCTTCACTTCATGTTTGCTGCACTTGCAGTATCTGAATGTCACAAGGCCTAGTAGGACCATATTTTGTTTTTATCCTCCTCTGTTACCCCCACCCCCCCCGGCCCCTTAATCTTGTTTGCACCTAGAAACAGTTTCTGCTGTATAGGCGCCATACAAATGTTCAATAAATACAAATAAAAATGGCCTAACATGGCTCAGCTTTATTATTAATGTTCTGTGAAGACTGTAGTTACTTACACTGCATTGGAAAAGGAGGGAAAGTTAAAATAATTTGTTTCTATTTCAACAAAAATACTGTGAATGTAAATCCCATGTAACTGCTCATTATAAAATTCCACAGTAATATGCCATTTCAAAGGGGTATTTATATTTGTTTAATACAATCTGAAAACCATTTTCTCAGGTTGGGTGGGTGAGTTAAAATGTGCATTTTCAATTGAAAACGTTGCTTCTCTAACAGAAAACCCATAGAACTCTAATGCAAGCTGTAGTAATTCTGTTGAAAACTGCGCATACATGTTAGCAGCTCATAGCACCATATCTACAAGTAAATCAAGAGCCTGGAAAAAGTTATTTAATTCTAGCATAAATATGTGTAATTGGGGAAAGCAAAGTCTTTGCTTAATTTGTAAATGTAATTTCGTGTGTATTTTGGAAATGTTTTAAAGTAAAGTAAAGGATTTTGCTATACTGACTGACAAGTGGTGGAAGTACAACTAGATTGTCTAGTGCTATTCAGAACTTAAGATCCCTCTCTCTCTCTCTCTCTCTCTCTCTAGATATATATATATATATATATATATATATATATATATATATATATATATTCAGTAAAAACACTTTGTTAAAGGGACGTTATGATTCCAAGTAAAACCGAAAACCCCCTGAAATTCGTCAGTTATGGTAAGCTAAGCAACCTTAACTCGCGCCACCACGGTGCTGTGCTATGACTAACACCCAGGACATCAAAGATGACATCACAAATGTCATTGATGATATCACTGATAACATCACATGTCTAGCTCACTTTTTTTTCTTTAACTGATATATCTAGGCCAGTAACAGTTAGGAACTAAAAATTCAAAAAGTACTATATTTGTACACTTATACTTAACTTATTATGTTTCATAGTACATACATTTTTTTCGCAGAGATGGAGACCATCTTACTTATGCTGGCAATCAGATTTTTCTGAGAAATGTACAAAATGCATTGCAACCTTTTTTGGAATAACAGCATCCATTTTGTAGTAGGTGTTGAGAATTGCAAATGTTTCAAACACAAACAAACACCACCAAAAGGCTCTTTTCAGAGCCACCACTTCCTCCCAGACAAAACTGCAATGGTTATGATAGGGCAGCACCCCAAAATGTTAGATGTTCGCGGACTGTCCGCAGACTTCTAAAAATTACACAGGGCCCTGCTTCATTTATTTTCACTTCTATTTTTAAACTGTGAAAGGCGGTTCTGAAAAGAGCCATTTTTTATTTTTGTTGTTTTATATATTTTTTGGTTTTCTAAATACGACACACTAGGAGAGGAGGGAAAAGGAGGGTAAGGGGTGACACCAACCACAGGTATAAGAAAGGGCGGATGGAGCGAGGAAGATGTAGAGTGGGTTTTACTTGGGTAACATAAAACATAAAAAAATTTATTTATTTATATTTATATAGCACGCAAGCAGCCCATGGCATTGAGGCACTGTTACTTGCAAGAGCTTAGTTACAGGAATAGTGTCATTCAGTGATACATTATGAATTCCACAAGGCATAGAACTGATGTTTTGGTTGGTACAGTTAGTCATTACAATACAGTTTATGCATTAAGAACCTATGATATGTATTCAACTGGTGTGACGTATCTTATGTGAATAAGGTAGTTTTCATGGTTTTGGAGAAGGCGCTGAGGGTCAATGTCAATTAAAATAATCAATGTCTAAATTAAAAACAGTGCTATATACAAAAAAAATTACTAATTTGTTTCCTTTACAATTGCAGTGAAGACCATACTCCTGAAAAGAAGCAGCCGAATTTGAAGTACAAAGAACAACTAAGAAACCTGCTCATTCCAGAAAAAAAGTAAGTTGAATACCACCATAATATTTGTACTATTACTCAAACACACTGTAAGGTTAATTAATGCTACTTCTGTGCCTAAAAATAGAGATTGTGCACCATTCTGTCCACAAATCCCCATTTCTTAAACAAAGATTTACAGGCAGAATGGCGCACAAACTCCTATTTTTCGACACACAAATGACCCAACTCAGCCCCTAGAATTTTGATATTATAGAACAAACAACTGTTTTAATTGTATATCATTAGATTTACTATTTGTATTTCTCCACACCACTAGCTTACTTTCTACTGCCATCTGAACCCCAGTTTCGTAGCACATAAATTCAAGAATACCCATCCCAACTAGTTGTAGTTGCCCACTGCACAATCACACACCATTACATACATCTTTATCATCTTAATCAGACACTCATGCACACAGCACACATACATTGCAGAACACCCCAACCCATAGCTTCTTTATTTTTTTCAACAGACCCTAAAGAATGCCTACCAAAATCAAGTCTGTAGAAAGCAGCGCAGAAGCAGAGCAAATGAAAATAGAAGTGTCCAAAATAAGCATCCATCTCTAGCAGAATTTGGAAAAAAAAGTTCAAACAAAACAGCTAATACAGTCATTTAGAGAAACAAAACAAGTGCAAGTAGAGGAACCTTGCCTCCTCTATCAAAATGTTAAAAAAACAGAAAACAATTAACAAAAATACAGCTACCACTACAGATAAAACTGCTCCTATAAATCTTGATATAGTGCAAAGTAAGCATACCAAAAAAAGTATTTTAGCAAAAATGTTCCGTCACAGAGTCCTTCAAAATCTTATAAAAACAGGAGAGAAATCAGGCACAACCCTTAAAACCTATCGTAGGAAATTAATCTTAGAAGCGTTGATAGACAGTGCAATCCTTCTCAAAAGAAAGTTATTTATTTTAGTGTTAAACAAAATGAAACCACTAACAAAACTAATGACTAAATTACAAAAAAAGACTTCTCAATAAGCGAAATGTCAACAGAAATAACTTCTTAAGTATCTGTGGAGGTGAATGGAGTCACACTACAAGCACATAATCATATTATAATGAAGAAGCATACAAACAAAAGCAAGCAAATACAATTGCCATACATAGCAGTGGACGAGGTTATGAAAAAGTTAATAATACCATAATGGAACAAGAAATACTGCTTACAAAATTATCCCCAGAAAACTTAGAATTACCTCTCCATTCAACTGAATCAGAACATCTAGTATACAAATGGCCATGCACGTCAATTTGTAACATTCCCAAAAAATCTTTCAAGTCTTTACGCCAATTCCTCAATCAATATGTGAAAGGCAAAGACAAAATCAAAATTAAACTACTGCAAAATATGGATACCTGTCCAGTGCGCAAGTACACAGGACTACAAGGACATTCATTGGCCTGCATTTCAGGACCTACTTGCAAAACAACCTTCCATTATATCAAAATGATAGCAACACATCATTCAACTATAAGAAATCTAGTCTATAAACTGTACTATGCTAAAAGTCCTGCTTTAGCACTAGCCAATTTAAATAACATTCTTCTACATGGTACAGCAAAAGACCTACTTGAAGAAATCGACTATATCCAGAAAAAATATTTTGGAAGTGAAAGCCACTTACAGAATGAAATAGTTTTAAAGCAAATTAGCAGCAATCCTATGCATGGCAACCTTCTACTACACACATACAAAAAGTACATCTGCTGAAGTACCAAAACATGTGTGTGTATGTTGCCGTATAACTTTTTATAAAAGTAACACAAAACCTGTAGACCTAACATACAAAATAGAAGATAATGAAGATTCTAAATGGTTTGAATTAGCTCTCTACCTTATAGCAGAAAACAAATACGAAATAATCCAATCCAAACAACTTTATTCGGCCAGGAAATGACCATCAAAGTACATCCTGCAAAAACATTTCTAAAAATAAGAATACGGTTCTGATACAGGGTTGCATAGAATTAGCAGCAAAGAAAACTACAGAGCAGTACAGACAATCCACCCCCTCCAATGGAAACCCTAAGCAGGTCTTTGGGCCCATAATCAGGTCACACCATCCCCTTGCCTCCTTCAACACCTATGGCGCCTCGGGCCTAAGGCAAATTAGCACCTTAAAGGAAGCTGTTGCTAGGAAAGGCCCCAGTCTTTACTATGGCAGATCTAACAGGGGCGACAGAGCTGAGAAGAGGGGGCATACTGATAGAAATCCCACTCTTTGATACCTTGCCTGCCCATCCGCTACATCCCCAAACCTTGTGTGCTATACTATGGTCCCAAAAAATCAATTTGATGCTGTCCAGGGAGTTTTTGCCCATGCTGGTAATTCTGCTGCACCCCACCAAAGCCTCTCTACGTACAAACGGGCAGCCTCCTGTGGTGTTTAGTCAGAATAGGCATTTGTTGAGTAAAGTGTCCCTTGGCTCTGGCTTGTCTACTGCCAGTTTGGGCACCCCCTGAAGAAAGACTTTTGTACAGTTGCATTTTCCTGGTTCCGGCAACTTGAGCTGAGCCCCCGACTTCCATGGACCCTGGGCTTTGGATTCGGTGCAGTCGGAGACCTTGGGGGCAGAGGCCTGTGCCTGTATTTGGTCAACGGCAGTCCCTTCGCGGGAGGTCAGAACCAGGGGGACCTCAACAGGTAGACAAACCAGGGGACTTTCCAGCAGTGGGCACGTATACCCTTTGTCTGCTGGGGTGCTGATCATAGGCTCCACCACTTGAACAGTTCCATCTCCCTTCCTTTGGGCCTCTAGCAGAGTGTATAACAGATCCTTAATGATGGCCAGTTCCGCCAGAACTTGAGTGCACCCACACCCCCTATGCAAGGGCGCTTCCTCGGTGGGTTGGTCAGAGGTCACGTTGGGCTCATGGTTACTCACAGCAGGTGTTTTATTTTGGTTAATGGCCTTGACCGACCAAAATGGGGACACACCAAGGGTAAATGAAGATATATCGCTCCACAAACTACTGTGGGAACGTGAGGAGTTTGAGGAGGAATTGCCCCTTTGGGCAGATTGGGCAGTTAGTGTTAATCTGTCCCCCGCAGCCAAAGCAGATGATATGGAGGTGGCCGGCCCGGGCCCGGAGGGTAAAACAACCAGACTCTGTGCGGGTAAGGGGGAGGGCTCTACCCTTGGACTATCCAGAAGATGACGGATCTCATTGAGCAGGAGGTGGGTATCCCCAAACTTTAATGGTGCTGTAGCCTAATGGATGGCTCCTGGAGCACAATGTGTTGTCAAGGCAGCTAAGGGACCCGCTATCCGATTCCTCTTTAGATGTCTGATTTTCCTCTTGGCACCAGGAGGGGGACCGGGCCAAGCTCGGGCCCAAAAAACACAAGGGGTGCAGGGGCTGGGGTCCCCCCAGTGTCTTGGGCAGTGTGGACCGACATAAGGCCACAGAGAGAGGGCTCAAGAGTAAGGCAGAAAAGGTGCCAGGTAGGAATGGTCTCCTAGGTTACCTCCTTGGCAGACAGAATACGGCAGCAGCTTCCATACGGTGAGCAGCGGCTTCAAAACTCCAACCTCCCACTGTTCAATGATGGTGTGACTTCACTGCAGGCAAACAAGGGGTACAATGCTTCCCTCTGCGGCCCGCGAACACCCCTGCGGGACGCAAACACCCCGCGCCCTTTCCCCGTGGGCTTCACCCGTCGGGCTTCGGCGTCCAGGCGTAAGAAGTGGAGGGGGCGTGGCCGGAGTACGTAGGCCCTCCTGGGCCAAACAGAGTCCCCCTGCGGGACTCAAACACCCCGTGCCCTTTCCCCGCGGGCTTCACCCGTCGGGCTTCGGCATCCAGGCGTAAGAAGTGGAGGGGGCATGGCCAAAGTACGAAGGCCCTCCTGGGCCAAACAGAGTCCCCCTGCAGGACACAAACACCCCGCGCCCTTTCCCCGCGGGCTTCACGAAATAACTGACCCCTTAATACTTTGCAGTTACTGCATTACAAAACTTGACAACAACCAAACTCCTTCACGTGCTATCACAAATAATTTGGAATTATTTGCACTACCAAAACCCCTACAACAACTCAATTTATGTGAGAGCCTCATAATTCAAACAGTGCACCCCTTTCATGCAATAATATGCCTTCAACCAAAAACAGCAAAATTACCTCCCTCTGAATTAGTGAAAGATATTTGTGGAAAAGTAGTGTATTTACCATTAGATCTAAAACAAAATGTGCACATTCTAAGAGTGCAACATCCAATGGAGCAATCTTCAATCATCTTAGTAAATGGTGTACCTGCAAAAGACAAAACAATTTGGCAACAACTGGTAGATTTACATAAAGTTAGACAAGTCTTGCAATATCTAAAAGACAATAATGAATACTACAAAGAAATTAATATTGAACAAAACTTGAAGGATACCACTGAAATAATTCAAGAGACACAAGAAGCTGGTCAATTTGACCTCCTAGATCCTGCTACAATATCCAATACTTTAGACCATTATACAATTCACCCATTGCACTCTAATGACACCGTAGAAGATGCACTAGAAACGTAACAAATGCGTCAAACAAAAGGATCGCCAATCAGCATATGGGATAAAAGTATAGAAGCACATGCTTTTCCTCTACTCTTTCCTACTGGCAAAGGAGGAAGGTATGATGATAGACCTATTCAAATAACAGCATCAGAATACGGATGTATTCTGAAAATCCCAGATTTAGACAAAATGTGGAATGCACACACATTAAAATCAGGATCCCACTTTCAAAATATGTCAGCGACACAATTATTACAAAAAGTGCAACAAAAAGATGAGGTTTTACAATCAAATATTACAAATCATTAGCAAACATGCGTGGTACTAAAGAGTACTGGTTTCGACGTCATGGAGATGAACGTTGTAAGATGAGAAACCTTGGCCACCCACTTGGTTTGTTACATTAAGTTGTGCAGAATATGCATGGGAAGATTTACATGATTTTCTATGCATATCAAACAAAAACAAAACAAACATAGATATACTAACACCTGGAGAACTTTGTACTCTAGATCCTGTTAATGTTTCAAGATATTTTCACCATCAAAGCTTCACTGCTGTGCTACACTTTATTTGTAATAAAACTGTTCCTCCCCTCAGAGAAGTGCAACACTTCATTTGGAGATAAGAATACGAAGCCAGAGGAGCACCACATATCCACATGCTTTTATGGATTAAAGATGCTCCTAAATTTGGTCAAGACAGTGTTGCCACTGTTTTACAGTTTATTGAAAAATATGTCACTTGTGAAATTCCATCAGAAGCAACAAATAGTGATCTTCATGCACACATTTTACAATTTCAAAGACACAAATGTGGCAAATATTGTCATCGCAAATACAAAAACAAAGGGAAATACTACACCAAATGCTGCTTTTGTTTCCCTAGACCGGTTACAAAAAAAGGTCAAGTGAACAACCTCATGTCTTCAGTTAGACATAGTGTTAAAGGTAAATCACCTAAAAATACATATTACATAAAAAGAACAGAAGAAGAAAAATATATCATTGATTACAATACAATCATTGCCCACTTATGGAATGCAAGCATAGATGTGCAATAAATTGCAGACAATTCCACTGCAGTGGCACAATATGCTACAGCATACTTAAACAAAGCAGAAAAAACAGAGCTCCATCAGACAAAACACTGTCTCAGAAATTATACAGCTTGGGCATAAAAATGCTCTCCCATAGAGAATGTGGTTCCTATGAAGCAGCAGATTGTTTAACTGGTACTGCTTTGTATGAAAAATCTGAAAATAAAGTATGGCTAAGTCTTGGTCTTGCTAAATCTAGAAAAATAGTTCTAAAATCATACGAAGATAAAGAAACAATAGCCAAACGTGATCCCAACAGTCAAGACATTTTAAAAAAACAATTTACTGGACACATACTACCCAAACGGAAGTAACACTTTGGAAACCATGTGTCTATACTACATAGCACAACATTTCACATACAAAAATAATATAAAACCCGATGAAAAAAAAGGTAAATACAGAGTGACAAATTGTGAAGGCAGCTTAGTAAAACTCACCAAACCAAATTTAATTAATCATATCAAATTGTCATTAAAGACTCCTCAATATAAAGAACTATATTACATCTCCCTGCTACAACCCTTTAAACCATGGAGAAAAGAAGAAGAAATACTAGATAACTATGACTCCTATGAAGACGCTTTCAAAGCAAATGAAAGCACTATAACTGATGTAAACTTTACACAGTACAAAACAATGTTGCGCAATGAACAGCAACACAAAGAAGAACACCAGGCCCAACTAGATAAGGACACTCCTGACAGTAGTCAACCTCCTGTAACAGGAAGCCAAGAACCACTGGGAGCGCCACTAATAAAAATGGAGGCAGAATTAGCTATGACAGAAATAGAAAACACCATGTGTCTGTATGAAGATAAAGAAGACTTAACTATACTACAATCAAAACTAAAGAATGAGCAACATAGCATTTTTCAATGAAGTAACAAAAGAAATTGCACATGGCGTACAACATGAAAACAAAGAATGCACCTGCCAAAATTACAAACTTATACTACTGTACGTCAGTGGTGAAGCTGGTTCTGGCAAAACATTCATAATCAAAATCATCAGTAAAGTCCTTCAACAATCGACAAACAACAAACTGTCAGCTGTTTTCACTGCCCCCACAGGTTTAGCTGCCTACAACAACTTTACACCGATTACTACTCCTGCCAGTAGAACACCAAAACAAATTAGACTATTACAAACTTTCTACTGAAGCTGCAATGGAACTACGCAGAGTATTAAAACAAATGAAAATGCTACTAATAGATGAAGTGAGCATGGTCTCCAACCTAATGTTGGCTTTGATTCACCTCAGATTACAAGAAGTACTCAAAACAAACTACGAAGAGCTCTTTGGAGGAAAACACATTATTGTTTTTGCAGATCTTCTTCAATTGACACCAGTGAAAGGTGAGCCTATTTTTAAAACCTTAGGACACAAACTCTGCCATAAAACTGTTGGCAGCATTGGAAATGTCAACCTTTGGCAACATTTGCAATACAGAGAATTAACAGAAAACATGCGGCAATCTGCAGATCTCACTTATGCCAACATTTTAAAAAGTATTAGAGTTGGTATACTATCTCAAGAAGCACAAGCAATATTGAAAACCCGGCACATTCATGCACTTTATGGCGATAATGCATGAGCTACTGATGTTATGGAACAATTAGCCCACAAAAATGTCAATTGTATGGCCTTAATGCCAACTCTTGCAAGCTGTTTCAAATTAAATAAAACAATGTTAAAAAAAGAAATGCAACCAATAATTGAAATTAGCGCCACAGACAAACTAGACATACATGGTATGACACTACCCATGTGTGAACAAGCTACAACAAGACTAGAATTTTAGAAAATTCAATCTCCAACACAGCTGGATTGGAAAAAATATTAAAATTATCCTTAAATTGCAGAGTATTGCTTAAACGTAATCTTGACGTGGATCAAGGACTAGTTTATGGAGTACAGGGTACAGTTGTTGGCTTGCAAACATACCCACGTGACAACAACATTCAGTTTGTCGATATTCTCTTTGACAAACTTTCAGAAGTGAAAAGGATAGGACGCTCAACAGCTCGATTCCTTCTCTTCAAAGACATGCATGTACGCAGAGAACAATTTTCTCTAACTCTTGCATACGCAGTCACCATTCATAATTCACAAGGTCTTACCCTAGACAAAGCATTGATAGACATTGGTAACACAGTCTTTAAAGAAGGCATGACCTACGTAGCACTCTCACGCTTACGTACACTTGACGGTCTATTTCTAACCAACTTTGATGCAAGTAAAGTAAAGGCTGATATTCCTTGCATTTTAGAATACAATTTACTTTGTTCACTATACACCCCGATCTAAAAACATATCCGGTTCCACAAAAAGTAAAATATTCTAAAAGAAAACTAAATCAAACAGAAATGCAAAAGGATGTCACTGCAAATCCTCCAAAGAGAGTAAAAGAAACTAATAATTCATCAAGTACCACAAGCAAAAAAGGAACCTATTAGGGAAAGTAAACCAGGTACTTCTTCAAATAAGGAAGACAAACTCCAAACAAAGCACTCAGATACAGAACAACCTGTTCCATTTAAACTTTCAAATGTAATTGGTGTAAGTTGCTACGCAAATGTAGCAATGAATTTTCTATTTCAATTACCACCAATTGTTGACAACATTTACTTACACAGTACAGACCAATTGTGTTTGCAAATGTTAGTACTTCATAGAAACGCACCAAACAATCCTGACAACACGTATAGTGTTTATGGAATAAGACAACAATTGGACTACTGTGCTGGAATGGTTAAATTCACTATAAACTCACAGGAAGATCCACAAGAATTTCTAATTTACTTACTACAAGTACTGGAAAACAAAAACATACCTATAAATGAAATCTTCCAGATTTCATACATGTGGAAACATACATGTACTCTCTGCAACAATGTGACACAAGAACAAATCCCCAATGAGCGTTTTGTGTATATATCAATACCTAATTGTGAATCGTTCCATTTCAGCAACTTGTACAAAATGCAAACCATGGTAGATTATGTACTACCTGCAATACGGATAATCGCTCCACCTTACTAATACAAACACATAGTAAATACGTAATACTAATGCTTCTACATTACAATGCAGATGGCACCAAAAACACCTGCAAGCTGACTGGATTCACACATGGTCAAGTATCACTTGGTAAGAAAACCTTCACAACAATAGGTATAATCTACCACACAGGAGCCACAACCAATGCAGGTCACTGCACTGCATATATAAAAAAAAATTTGGATGGTTTGAATGTAATGATAGTACCATTACTCTAAAGCAGAGATTACCTGCAGATCTTACAAACGCTTATTTAATCTTCTTGAAACCAAAATTTATTAACTAAACTGTACTTAAACATTAACTAAACTTCTATTAAAAAACTATAAACTGTTACAATATGCCAACAGCTATATAACTGCCCCAAGATTCTTCAACAACTAAACAGATAAATGAATACTACTAAATTATATCTAAAAATAGATAGTTAGAATACGCCAACTGGTATCTAACTGCCCAAAGATTTTGCAATAACCAAACAGATACATAAATACCACTTAATTATTAAAAAAAAACTATAAACAGAATATGCCAACAGGTATCTAACTGCCCCAAGATTCTACAACAACTAAATAGATAAATGAATACCAATAAATTATATCAAACAATAAACAGTTAGAATATGCCAACTGGTATCTAACTACCCCAAGATTTTCAATAACCAAACATATAAATCAATACCACTACATTATAACATTTTTTTCTCCCACAGACCCAATGATTTTAGCAACAAACACAGAAACTGAGCAAATTGCACAGTACACTGGTTTGTAATCTACTAAGTATGAGGGTAAAAAGAAAAATGTTGATTATTCAATGTCATAAGTCGTTACAAAATACCAATATTAACATGACTTTTTCTTTTATCACAGAAATGAACAAGAAATACATGTACTCGAGTTACTAAACCAAACAGTAAGTATATTATAATAAGTACAACCATCACAGCAAATCACACCCATAGTGACTTATAACTTTGTGTCATGAACCCTCTTAGTTGGAGATGGATGCCGTTGTTACGGCTTCGCCGCCATTAACACTGCCACCACGTTTTTTTCACGTTTCTCTGTTTACGGTCTAGTGTTTTTTCCTCTGTTCTTCGTCTCGCCTATTTACTTCCTGCTACCCATGATTCCTTGCGTTGCAACCGTCTCCTTTCGTTTTCACGGTGAGACGCTTCCAGTGCTTTTCTCTCGCTTGCTCTTGTTCCCCCTTCTGGGGATTTCTCTCCCTTCTTTTCTCCTTCCTTCCCGTCTCCCTGGCGGCTCCTCTCCTCCGCCAGTTTCCCTCTGCTGCTGCGTTTTGACGCTTACCTGCTACATGCCAGTGTTCTTTCCTTCCTTGTCATTTCCTCTCCGGAAGGATCTTCGATTTGTTTACCTAAAGGATCCCGAGGCAATTGAATTTCACTACCACTACAGCGACAACTACATCTCTCATCGCAATCCACGACTACAACTCAGGGGTTTTTTCTGCCTTTGGGCTTTTTCCCCTTACCCGCCTGCATACGGGAACGGAGCCAAGGTGGTAACCAATACAGAGTTCCACCACGGCTTCATTCCGTGTCAGAGCATTCACAACGAAGAGTAAAAAGGATTACCTTGCCCACAGACACGGCGTCGGAGCCTCAGACCCTGAAGACTCAGGTGAGGAGAGTGGTGCCTCGGGTGGGAAAGTGAAGCATTTGGACAATACCCTTACGGTGACTTCAAGTCATTCTCCAGATTGGGACAGTTTGCAACGCCCGAAGATACCAATGGCTACTCCAGAACAGTTGCAGGATCAAATCCAAGAACTATGGAAAGCTGTACAGTCCCTTTCTCAAGAGCTTCAGACTGTTAAGGCAGAAAATGTGGTATTAAAACAACTGGTTTTGGGCAAAGAACCTTCCCCTCCCCCAGAATTGCCACCTATGGCCCTATCTTCGGGGAAGTTCGACGGTTCTCCCAAAAAACTTAAAGAGTTTCTGGAAGCTGCCACTATTTACTTCACTTTCCGCCCTCATATGTTTTCTTCTGATCAGGCTAAGGTTGGCTTCCTCATTTCGAATATGGTGGGCAATGCCCTTGCGTGGGCTACACCTCTTGTGACAGGAGAAGACCCGGTTCTACAGAATTACGGGAATTTTAAGGTTCTTCTCAGAGAATCCTTTGAAAGACATGAACTCACCTACACTGCTTGTGAGGATCTCCTGGATGTTAAACAGGGAGCCTCAGATCTCCTCACCTACATTACTAGATTTAAGACTCTGGCGGCAGGGGCCGGTTGGCCTGAACAGGCACAATTTGCCATTTTTCGTAGAGGTCTCAAAGAGGAGATAAAGGACGAACTAGCCCGGTCTCCCCGACCTGCCTCTTTTTCGGATCTTTTATCCTCGGTCCTACAGATTGAACATCGTCTCCATGAGAGACGTAATGAAAGAAGACGTTACAGAGAAAATCCCTCTACCATAGGGACATCATCCAACACTCTTCCTCCATCTTCTAAACAGAGTGAAGAACCTATGCAGATTGGAACCACCCGAGCACCACTCACCATGGAAGAAAGAAGAAGACGAAGAGAAAGAGGGCTTTGCGCCTACTGTGGGTCTGACAAACATCTGCTCAAGGACTGTTCCGAACTACCTCAACGGCGTTCGGGAAACGAATCACCCCGGTTTTAAAAGGGACAGAAAACCGGTGGTTATCTAAATCTTCCAGTCCCTACGTTTCTTTGGCTGTATCCACAAAGAAGACACCTGAAGATTCCAGACTCATGGTTATCAATATCAGCGTGATGATCCAAGATCAGCTCGTAGAGACTTTGGCACTCTTAGACTGCGGAGCAGCCGGTAACTTCGTTGATACCTTATGGGTTGACAAGGTGGGCCTCAAAAGGCTAGCTAGACTCGAAGACCAGAAGGTGGAGGGTGTAGATGGTACTCCCTTGTCTTCAGGACCCATAACGCAGACGACTGAGGAGCTAGAAGTCCGAATTTCCCAGCATGTGGAGAGTCTTAAATTTGACATCATTAGAGCTGCCCATTTTCCAGTTATTTTGGGAATCACTTGGCTCAGGAGACATAACCCACAAATAGATTGGGTATCTAATTTGCTACGTTTCGAGTCTGAGTTCTGCAAGAAGCATTGTATTCCGCAACAATCTTATCTACAACTGCAGGTCACCCCTGCTTCTTGTCAGGAATCCTCAACTGTCCATAATATGGCACATCTTGGTGAGGCTTTCAGAGAGGTTTTCACAGAAGTCAAGCCAGCACCTTTACCACCCCATCGTCCTGAGGACTGCTCTATTGATCTTGAGCCCAACGCACTGGTTCCGTTCGGTCGTATGTTTTCCTTGTCCAGATCCGAGAAGGAGGTCTTACGAACTTACCTGGATGTGAATCTGCACAATGGCCTCATTCAACCTTCAAAATCTCCTGCCGGAGCTCCCTTTTTCTTCATCTCCAAGAGGGATTCCAAAGAATTACGACCTTGCATTGATTATAGAGGTCTCAACAAGGTCACTGTCAGAGACCGCTACCCTATGCCACTCATCACAGACATTCTTGAGGCGGTTCAAGGTGCTCACATTTTCACTAAGCTGGATCTTCGCAATGCATACCATTTATTGCGCATTGCTAAGGGTGATGAATGGAAGACGGCTTTTCGAACACCCTTCGGATTGTTTGAATATAGAGTCATGCCCTTTGGGCTAGTTAATGCTCCCGCAGTTTTCCAAAGATTTATGGACCGCATGTTTTCGGATCTCTTATTTGTTTCAGTGATCATCTATCTAGACGATATTCTTGTATTTTCCATCAACAAGGAAGAACACGAAGAGCATGTCCGGACAGTGCTTTCTCGACTGAAGGAGAACAGTTTACTAGCCAAACCTGAAAAATGCCAGTTCGGGGTCTCGAGCATTCCCTATTTGGGGTTTATTTTGTCTGACCGGGGTATCTCCATGGACCCTCGCAAGGTGTCCGCCATTTTAGAGTGGTCTTCTCCCACCTCTGTCAAAGAGGTTCAGAGATTCTTGGGTTTAACAAACTTTTACAGAAGATTTATACCCCGGTTCTCCGAGATGGTGCTACCTATAACCACACTTCTCAAGAAATCATCTGGAACCTTTGTGTGGTCATCGACGGCAGAGTCTAGTTTCAGACATCTCAAAAAATTGTTTTGCTCAGCACCCATATTGCTCCAGGCCGATCAAACTAAACAGTTTATCGTGGAAACTGATGCCTCTTCCGCGGCCATCGGTGCTGCCTTGCTCCAGGAGTTCGAAGGTATAGAACATCCAGTCGCCTACCTCTCTCGCACTCTGACCATCAGTCAACTTCACTATACCATCCTTGAAAAGGAGTTACTAGCTATGAAATTGGCCTGTGAGGAATGGCGACATCTGTTATTGGGTGCCAGTATTCCCTTCATCATTCGCACGGATCATAAGAATTTAAAGGTCCTGCAGTCCCTCGAATGTGCCAACTCTCGCCAGGCGCGATGGGCTTATTTTTTTTCCCAATACGATTTCACCATTACCTATTTACCAGGCTCTCAGAATGTCCTAGCCGACGCCTTGTCTCGCAAGGAGTTGGTTGCTGGTTCGAGCCACCTCTCAACCGAACTTATGTTTCCATCTACTCGCATAGTGGCACCTCTTCACACTTTTCTACAGGAGCTCAAAGAAGCTTCAGACTCTGAACCCTGCTTTAGAGACAAATGCTTGGCGTCTCAGTTTCATACCAAAGATGGTCTCTGGTTCTACAAGAACCGACTTTACATACCTTCAGGACATCTCCGCAAGAGGATTCTCTACTGGTGCCATGACAGCAGAGTTGCAGGACATCGAGGCCAGGCAAACACCATTGAACTCATAAAACGCTCGTTTTTCTGGCCCAATCTTCGACGAGAAGTCCAGTCATACATAAAAGCATGCCCAGTCTGCGCCATGGCAAAGAATCCAACAGGCAAACCGTTAGGTCTCCTTACTCAGCCTGACATACCACAAAGGCCATGGGGGAACTTGTCTACTGACTTCATTGTGGATTTACCCTTATCAGAGTCCTGTTCTTGTATCATGGTAACAATAGATTCATTCACCAAGATGGCCCATTTCTCTCCTCTGGAGGGCTTACCTACGGCCAATCGCATGGCCGATGTTTTTGCCAGAGATATGTTTCGTCTTCATGGCTTGCCCGATAAGATTACTTCGGACCGGGGTAGCCAATATATTTCTAAATTCTGGAAGGCTTTGTGTTCCCGGTTAGGTATTGACCGTGCTCTTTCATCTGGCTACCATCCCCAGACTAATGGTCAGACGGAAAGACTCAATTCCACTCTGGAACAATATCTCAGATGCTACATAAATAGACTCCAAGATAATTGGGTACAACTCCTCCCCACGGCAGAATTCACCTACAACAACTCCAAACACTCTGCCACGGGTATCTCTCCTTTTTACTGCAACTACGGACTTCATCCCAAGTCCATTTGGCCCATTGCTTCTCACACCAGTAACTCTCCTGCTGCCGAAGCTGCTTTATCGGAAATTTCTGAGGCTCACCGGACGGCCAGAGACAGTCTAGCGAGGAGCCGTAGAACCTACAAAACCCTTGCCGATCAACATCGCCGAACGGCCCCCACTTGGACTAAAGGGACAAAGGTATGGCTGTCGACCAAATATTTACCAAGGTGGATCCGGTCCTCCAAGTTGTCTCCTCGGTTCCTGGGTCCGTTTCCCATCCTAGAAAGAATCAACCCGGTGGCTTACAAGATTCAACTACCCTCCTACCTTCGCCGGGTGCACCCGGTGTTTCATACCTCCCTTCTCAAAGAACCACGAACTGAACCACATTTTAGGTCTAAACCCTTGCAAGACATTTCACCCAGAGACTCCCAGGAGGTGTATGAAGTTTCTAAAATCCGTGACTCCCGCTACTACCGGGGACGTTTACAATATCTCATTTCCTGGAAGGGGTATCCCAGGTCTGAAGATTCCTGGGAACCTGTGCATTTTGTCAAAGCGCCCCGCCTAGTAGCTAAATTTCATCAGAGCCATCCTGGTAAGCCGGGCGGGGTGGGCAGTAAGAGGGGGCATACTGTCATGAACCCTCTTAGTTGGAGATGGATGCCGTTGTTACGGCTTTGCCGCCATTAACACTGCCACCACGTTTTTTTCACGTTTCTCTGTTTACGGTCTAGTGTTTTTTCCTCTGTTCTTCGTCTCGCCTATTTACTTCCTGCTACCCATGATTCCTTGCGTTGCAACCGTCTCCTTTCGTTTTCACGGTGAGACGCTTCCAGTGCTTTTCTCTCGCTCGCTCTTGTTCCCCCTTCTGGGGATTTCTCTCCCTTCTTTTCTCCTTCCTTCCCGTCTCCCTGGCGGCTCCTCTCCTCCGCCAGTTTCCCTCTGCTGCTGCGTTTTGACGCTTACCTGCTACATGCCAGTGTTCTTTCCTTCCTTGTCATTTCCTCTCCGGAAGGATCTTCGATTTGTTTACCTAAAGGATCCCGAGGCAATTGAATTTCACTACCACTACAGCGACAACTACATCTCTCATCGCAATCCACGACTACAACTCAGGGGTTTTTTCTGCCTTTGGGCTTTTTCCCCTTACCCGCCTGCATACGGGAACGGAGCCAAGGTGGTAACCAATACAGAGTTCCACCACGGCTTCATTCCGTGTCAGAGCATTCACAACGAAGAGTAAAAAGGATTACCTTGCCCACAGACACGGCGTCGGAGCCTCAGACCCTGAAGACTCAGGTGAGGAGAGTGGTGCCTCGGGTGGGAAAGTGAAGCATTTGGACAATACCCTTACGGTGACTTCAAGTCATTCTCCAGATTGTGACACTTTGGTGCTTATAAATTTGGTCTTGTACATGCACCCAAGACTCTATGCCCTAGCCACAACCACCGCAGCATATCACACCCATAGTGGCTTATAACTTCATTGCTTATACATTTCTTCTTGGATCCCTTAGACACTTTGGGTGTGATATGCTGGGTGGTTGTCGCCAGGGCATAGAGTCTTGGGTGCATGGCCATATGGCCATGCTCCCAAGACTCTATGCCCTGGCCACAACCACTGCATCATATCACACCCATAGAGTCAAACATTTTAACTATGCCATATGGGCACTTTTAATGTCCGCGGACATGATGAGTGTTCTTAGAACAGTTTCAACTTGCTTACGAACAGTAAGGACAGGCATAGCGTCCTCAGGACACCCCCATTTTGTTTATTTACGATTATCCCAGGACACATGATGTGTTCTTAGAACACTTTCATCTTGCCAGTGAACAATATGGACATCATCCTCAGGACACCCCCATTTCGTCCATTGACGAACATTTCAGGACACTGCATGTGTTATTAGAACAGTTTCAACTTGCCTAGCATTTTGGTGCTGGACTGCCCCAGGGCAGGACAAAGACTGATATATTTGGGTTATTTCTTCTCTGTGAAAGATAGTGAGCTAAAGACTCTGGGTAAGTCTCTCGTATCCAGGACTATTGTCTGACAGAAGGACTCCCAGGACCCCCCCTTGTTAATTTGCATATTTACCTAACTTTGGGTCTCACCCTAAGTTACTAGGGGAATCCAGACGTGGACCCCTTGCTCACTATTCTTAGAGAGGCACAGATCCACCCTACTGATGAGGTCCAACCAGACCGAAACACGTGTCTGGGGTTTCTGTTGGTACTCTTGCTCAGAGGAGAATTGCCTAGCATTTCGGTGCTGGACTGCCCCAGGGCAGGACAAAGACTGATATGTTTGGGATGTTTCTTCTCTGTGAAAGATAGTGAGCTAAAGACTCTGGGTAAGTCTCTCGTATTCAGAACTAATGTCTGGCAGAGGGACTCCCAGGACCCCCCCTGTTAATTTGCATATTTACGTAACTTTGGGTCTCACCCTAAGTTACTAGGGGAATCCAGACGTGGACCCCTTGCTCACTATTCTTAGAGAGGCACAGATCCACCCTACTAATGAGGTCCAACCAGACCAAAACACGTGTCTGGGGTTTCTGTTGGTACTCTTGTTCAGAGGAGAATTGCCTAGCATTTCGGTGCTGGACTGCCCCAGGGCAGGACAAAGACTGATATGTTTGGGATATTTCTTCTCTGTGAAAGATAGTGAGCTAAAGACTCTGGGTAAGTCTCTCGTAACCAGGACTAATGTCTGGCAGAGGGACTCTCAGGACCCCCCTTGTTAATCTGCGAACAAAATAGACAGGCATACCGTCCTAAGGACAAACCCATTTAATTTATTTCCAAACATTTTAGGACACCGCGTGTGTTCTCAGGACACAGTACAGACAGGTATAGCATACTCACGACACCCTCATTTTGTTTATTTATGAACATCCCAGGACACATAATGTGTTATTAGAACAATTTCAACTTGCCAGCGAACAATACGGACAGCGTCCTCAGGACACACCCATTTAGTTTATTTTCGAACATTTCAGGACACTGTGAGTGTTCTTAGAACAGTTTCAGCTTGCTTGCGAACAATACGTACAAGCGTAGTGTCCTCAGAACACCCCCATTTCGTTTATTTACAAACATCCCAGGACACTTCATGTGTTCTTAGAACAATTTCAACTTGCTTGCGAACAGTACGGACAGGCATACCGTCCTCAGGACACCCCCATTTTGTTTATTGACGAACATCCCAGGACACATGATGTGTTCTTAGAACAGATTCAACTTGCCTGCGAACAAAACCGACAGGCTTACCGTCCTCAGAACACACCCATTTTGTTTATTTTTGAACATTTCAGGACACTGCGAGTGTTCTTAGAACAGTTTCAACTAGCTTGCGAACAATACGTACAGGCGTAGTGTCCTCAAAACACCCCCCATTTCAGGACATCCGCGTTGTCCGCGGACAAAGCAAACACAACAGGGGGGTCTACCACCTAAATAAATACAACATTTAACCCATCTCTTACTCCCCCACCCTCCCCAAACAGTTTTACACACCAACACACTCTACTAAATACTATTTTTCCACCAAGTTTCACCGCGCGGTCTGCGGACGTCCGCGAATCCAAGATGGCGGGCATTCCTGAAAATCTGACGCGCTTCACGCTCTTCACCGTCCAATCAGCGAACACGTTGCATGTCCGCGAATATGACGCAAGCCGGTTGGCCAATCAGGACACTGTCCGCGGAGAGAACAGGAAATGTGTCCGCGGACCGAACATAGATATCACAAATTTATTGTGACCTACTTTTTGGTCATTTAAAAAAAAAAAGTACTGGACGGATTTTCACCAAATTTGCAAAAGGACGCTTTCGGAACCAAGTTATAAGCCACCCAAAAAGGGCTCTTCCTATGGAAACAGCAACTTAACCATAACTACACAGCCACTATACTATACTATATATATTTTTTTTGTTTTTTTTTTCACTGAAAAAACTTTTTTAATGGGACATTATGGTTAAGTTGCGCTAATAAAAACCTATGAAATTCACTGAAAAAACTTTGTTAACCTTGAAATGTTTTTACTATGTTGTTTTCTTTGCTATGATGCTATGTTATTAGTTCTTTAGGATTTGTTACGTGGGTTGGCAGAATTTCCGATTGTTGCCGGTGTGGGTTCGCAGGGGCAGGGGGTTTTTCCTAGTGTTACAGAGTCCATGTTATGCTTTCATTGGTATGGATTCCTTGTATAAAAAAATGCAAAATTTGCAAATACAGAGTTAAAAAAATGTTTGTAATGACTAAAATAAACACTACAAGCTTCACAGATTGTTCTAGGGTTTCATGTGCTATTTCATGGTCCCTGAGGCCATATCTTTCAATCTCATCTAGTAAAGCACCTCCTCCTTAACTCCGCTGTCCCTGACCCCAGATTATACATAGTGAATAGAGACCCCCTACTGTCTACGATTGTAATTGTAATGGTTATTTAGCTATCGATCGATCCACCCGAGATCTCTGTAATACTGCATAAGAGAACCTAAAGGCCAGATAACCTTTCTGTCTAAACTCCCTCAAGGACATCCTATAACTGTCCCTACTATATCCATCTGTTAGTGTTCCAAAGCGATATGGGATTCTTCCATGCAGACACCCTGCTTGACTTGAACTTGCTTCTACCATGTTCACATTCTCCTCTCCCACACCCTACCTCTCACTACTCTCTTCTTTCAACTCAACCCAGCTCTGTGCTATTTCCTCTGTCCCTCCATTGTATCTCAACCCTTCTAGGCCTCAACTCTTCCCTTTTATGTTACTCCTCGCTTCTCTACATTACTACTTCCTCCTCCACACTAATACTCCCTCATCCACATGATCTCCCCTTCCTCCTCCTCTCTACTAATCGCTCCTTGACACTGCTACCCCCTTCTACACTCTACTTCGACTACAGCTCAATGAACTCTGCTAAGTATTACTTCCTTCACACTACTACTCCCTCCTCAACTCTATGACAAACATTCCAGTCACCTTTTAAACTGACACCCTCCTTTACTTCTTTTAATTTTTTCATTTGATTGAACATTTGTATGGTGCCTATACAGCTAAAGTTGTTTCCAGGCACCACAAGAAAGAGGAGTGGAGGGGGACAGAGGAGAAAATAAAAATAACGGTCTTGTGACATTCGGATTGTGCAAGAGCAGTAACAAGAAGTGCAGTGGGAGGGGGTGGGTCAATGTTGAGGGATGGGATAGGGAGCAAGGGAGGGGGTGAAGTACAAGAGGACAGAGCCGAGGGGGTGGGCAAGTGCTAGGGGGATCCCAAAAGCGCAAATGCCAAAGGAACCAGGGGTGCGGGTAATCATGTGAGGAAGTGGATGGGCCAGAATCAGTGGGCTAGTCAAGGAAGGGGGCCAGGGGCAAGTGCAGTTAAAGGGGTGCAAGGGAAGACTTTCAGTCCCCAACACTTCACTCACTCCCTCCTTACACTACCTCACTGTTAGGCAGAAACCTGTGCAGTTCCCTCTGGGAGCACTGCAAAAAGTTTAAGACTACAGGAGTTAGCAGTAAACCCAATTGGTAGCAGTCTGCACCACCCAGATTTAGCTGGTAGCTGTGGCTGAGCGGTCAGACCTCGCTCAAGACGAGTTAGGCAGTAGGGCAAGCAGACACGGATCAGAGCTTGGGTGTAAAGATATATAATTATTTATTTAAAAACACATCTATGAAAAACACACTGGCACTAATATGGCAAACAACTTCAATCACAGTTACTATAAGTATATATCAATCCCATAACAATATTTTGACAAGTCTAGGTTCAAAGACACCACTTATTTGCAGACAGAGGTGAGTGCTTAACCTCGATGGCACTCTAGTATTCGTTAGAGAGGGAGAGAAAAAGGCAGGGTATGAAACCAACTCAGTACCAACACTTTTACGAAGCAAATGCAAGGCAAGCAAGGCAGGGTCTACTGTAGATCACAAAGTTCAGAGGCCAGGCCCACTCAGAGAGAGGCAAGGCGGTATGTCCCAAAAGTATCACAGTGGAAATGCACTTCAAGTCTTTGTAGCAAAATGTCACAGAAAGGTTGGACCAGTTTTAGAACAAAAGTTAAGAAGGTCTGGAGGCGACACAGTGGAAAGGTAAGGATTTAAGACACCTCACGCTAACCGTCACAAGGGAAGCCAGGCGGACACAGTACCTTGAGAGTGAAGAGACAGCTCCGGCGGGAGCAGTTGTTCCTGGTGGTGGATGCAAGTCGGGGCTTTTGCCAGAAGAAGAGATGATCTTGTTGTAGAGGAAAGTTGGAGATCGTTGCACCACCAGGGAAGAGATCAGCCGCGGAGTGCTCAGTCACAAGGCACCACCTTTTGGTTGCGGTACAGTGGTTAGTGGCTATCCGGTTGCCGGGGTGCTCAGCACGGGCAATTCGACCACTAGACGTCCTGGAAGCGAAGAAAAAGCAAGGGACTGGTTGTTCCCACCAGTCAAAGGGAAGAAGACTCTCCAGCAGGGAGATCTCCTCTGTCGTTGGGAAGTGGTGAGTCGGTTCAGCAGGGCTCCACCGGAGTTGTCATCGTTGCAGGTCGGCTCAGCTTTACCCTCGTCGGATTCTTAGGTCCTGTGGCGACTTCTGAAGTTCCAGTCCCAAAAGCCCTGCTTTTATGCAGAAAACCCCCATTCATTTAGCCTAGCTGTCAATCAAACATGCTAAGTGGTGAGCGGGGCGGCTCACCACTTGGGCCACTCACACCAGAGTGTGACTTGAGTTGGCAAGGCAACTCAGTCCAGGGTGCCTAAACCCCCTCCCACACCCCGTGTAGTACCCAGACAGAATGGCACCACTCTGGAGGGCTTCTGTGCAGAAGCCCACCAAAAGTGGAACAAAGGGCTCAACCTTTGGTTTGGAGTTACAGAGGCGAACACATATGCCATTTTAAAAACCGAGTTCTGGCAGAAAATACCAACCAGTGAATTTATTTTAATTAAATAAACCGGCGGTATGTTAGAGACTAATCTGAAAAAAGTATTAGCCTCGAACAATGGGAAAATCCCATAGGAATATATTTGCGGTTGAATATAAAAAGTAGTATCCACTGCCACCAGCCAAAACTCGACGAGGGGGGACGGGACAGTGCCCCCTCGAATAACAGACCCAGGGGTAATCGAATTACCCCTACCAGTACGTCCACAATAGGATGGTTTGTACTGGTTCTGTTAGTAAATTTAGGTCTAGTAAAGCCAATGGTGATTTTACATGCCCTGGGAGACAGTAGTCAGTCCCAGGGAATGGAGTCTATGGTGGGGGTCACCTAGGACACCCCAGTGTTATGGCACGGAGGGTACTGTGTAACACACATAGCAAAACACATGAGACCCTACGGAGTAAAAGATCGCATAGCCTATAGAACACATTAACATTCAAAGAAATACCACAAATCATGACCAAGAGTGGGAGAAAAAAACAAACTCCAGAAATCCAGCAAAGCTGCTGGGGGAATCACTAGGTTAGGAAATTCAGCCTAAACAGAGAATTCTCCCTAACACTCACCTGACCACACCCACACCTCTTTCATGCACAATCACAAGGCAGTACCAATTGCACTCACTAAACAATACCTCACCTTCTCCAAATGTCACATCCACCCACCAATGCCCCTTCCCTCCTGCTAGTTTCTCTTGGTCTTCCACCTCTACTTCCTGTGTCCTCTTGCATGGGCTTCAGTCTCTGGCTGGATGGTGTATAACTCTGGATGATGGTTCTTTCTCAGTTGTTTCTCCATGTTGCCAAATCCTGGTGCCTTTTTCCTTCTCCTGTTGTTCCTAGGGGAAATGCATTGATTTTGGTAAGCGTTTTGTTTGAAAGGTATAATGTGAAACACATCTTGATTGCACAAAAACAGGTGGGGCAGGAATGTGGGCTGTCCCAACTGCCACTGTCTTCCTCAGGGGAAGTACAAGCACTGGAGCTCACCCAGGTAGGCCTCCCATCATCAGCTGATAGGTACCCTATCCCCTCTTGACATGGGCAGGGTACTGGTCTTGTCACATGGCTTCCCCTTTCACCATGTCTCTACCATATCTCCTGGCCCTCTAACTATCTCTTCCACCCACCCAATGGCAGAGTTATGTATTATTTTTATTCCCTGGAGGCAAAGTTCAAAAAGAGGAAAATCCATGCCTATAAGAACTTCCTCTGGGTGTCCCGACATGACTATCATCTGAACTGATAGCTGTTTACCCAAGTTAAGGAGGTCAATGGTGACTTGGGGATAGAGGTCAGCATCTTTGTGAACACATATTATTTGGTTCAGCGAGATAGGGTTGAATTGATTGAAGTCTATGAGGTCATATCTTCTACCTGCTTAAGTCAAGAGTACTTTGCTGTGAGGCCCTACATGACTATATTGTCTAACTCTGTGGTGGTACAGACTGGGTCAGGTCCCTGCTCTTCATCTTGGGATATATGTGCCAAGTATCCTGGTTTTGTTTCTTCTTCTCCTATATGGGGAAACCAAACTTCATTGGCACTTCTTTGTTTTTTTCTGTATAGAAGTGGGCCAGATGCCCATGCTTCCCACAAGAATAGCACCTTCTAATCTCTGGACAATTTATAGGTTGTTTTTTTGCCATTTAGTGGGAGTAGGGGCCCCCTCTACTTGTTTTCAGGAAGAACACAAGCTGGATATCCTCATGGCTGCACTCTCTTCTCTCTTGCATAACCGTGGTTTGAGGTTGCTTAGTGTCTTGGGTCCCCCTCTTCCTTCTCTGACATACATTGCTCTTTGGTGGGCTTTAGCTGTTTGTCTAGCTTTTTCAAAGGTAGCTCATATTGTTGCCCGATCATCTTTTGTAGATACAGGGTAGTGAGTCTGTGAATGGTTCAAGGACTAGCATGTCGTTCACTTCCTCAAAGGTCTTGGCTGCCAACTATTTGTTGAGTAAATCCCTTCCTCTATGTGATAGTAGTCTAGGTTTCTCTCCTTGCAGAAGCTGTAGGCGTTAAAGCCAAAAAGGGTAGTGTCCCATGTCTTGTACGAGTCATTCTAGGATACCTTCTTTCAAGTCATCATAGGGATGTGAAGGCTGATGACCCCAGGGGAGGGCGAAGTAAGATACATGTTGTAATAGCACCATGAAGGCAATGAGAGGGCTTTTATCATAAAGGAAATAAAGCACGATATGTGAGGAGTCTCCTTAAAATGGACATGTGCTGTAGGACTGCAGAGTCAAAGCTTTCAAAGTCCCTCAGTTGCACTGGGTGTCGATTACCTGAGCTTCCATCATGGATTATGTTGCCCTAAGCCAGCCAAGATTATCATTCCCAGCCAGAAGTGCATCAGGGGGTGTTAGCCCCACACCCCTCACCTGAGGAAGGCTATACCAGATATCATCAGACTAGAGCAACTGACCCCAAAGCGGAGGAGCATGTTATAAAAAGAGATGAGATGGAAGCAGACAAAACACTGCGAATGTACACAATTAACATAATTTTTATGTCTTGGAGAGGGGGAGGTCAAACAGATTTGGTGAATATTGTGAGGGGCCTTACCATAGGGGAATATATTTAGGGAAGGTGACTTGGAGGCCGATTTGTTTAGTTTGGGTGGTTGGCTGATAGGGTGCTATCAGTTTATATGGTTTGCAGACCATCAATAAAATATGTATTGCTTTGCCCATATCCAATACAGCTTCTGAGTTCTTTTCTTAGATTTTACATTCATAGATGGTGCCCGTGACTCTGACCTGGTACAGACCCCCAGACTCCAATGTCCTTCATCTAGACACCCCACAAGCACTTAAAATGACGAGGTAGGAGACCTGCGTGAAAATCACCATGGGGGGCTTCCAGTGGATGTGAGGCTGCACAGGAAACCGAGGGAATAGAAAACGTGGGGGGGAATGTTTTTAGGGAATATGCTGAAATGGTATGGAGATTTTGTGCTAGATATATAGTATTGGTAGTAGTTGTTGCCCGTTTTATAACTGCAATCTTTTAGTCCTGCCTCTCTATTATCCAGGCCGTAACCTTGCAAAATATCAAGGTTATGGACTGAGCATGGAACAAACGCACAGGTACTGGTTAGATTAAGAGTTTGGGGGCAGGCTAAAGCCTGCAAGTAAATAGGGATAGGTGGATGAGTGCATGATGAGAGCCCTTATACTTGTCAGGGTCACTCTGTTGTGTCTTTGGTTGTTCTGAACCCTTTTTCCTTCTCAATTGTGCAACAGAAGGGAGTCAAAAGAATGTATGGAGCTGGGGTGCCTGGGTAACGCAGTGTTAAATAGGGAAAGGAAAATGGGAGAACGGCAATCAAAACAGGCAGAGGAATCCTCAAAGGGTTCACCCACCAATTATATGTTTAGTCAGTTCAACAGTTCATCTTGTGGTTATTTGAACGTATGGCATTATTTGACTTGACGAAACAGACATAGGAAATTCCTGATTGAAGGAACATTCAATATGGACAAACTGGGCACCCTTAGAAGGGAGCTGGAGAAGGAAGGAACTCAAATACCAGCAGTACAATGGGGAGTGATTGCCATGTGGCGGAGGAGGCCACCTCTAGGTGCTGTGACAAAAAAATTAGATGAAGGAGGGACACTAATGACGGCTAAGGGGACAGATACCATTTTTGACTGCTAGGAGTTTGATGGAAGGGGATCAATTATGCCCCCAGATGGTAGAGAAGGAAGGGATGATGGAGACAGAAAGGGAAGAGGATCAGGAGGATCAGGATAGTGAGACACCAGAAGATATATTTTATTGTTTCAGGGGGTGCTAGTGGTGGAGATGTCCCACCAGGTGCCAACAGCCCCCAGGGCACCCTTGATGATGAGTTTAGGTTCTGCAGGAGCGCAGAAGCCCAAGGGGCTGCCACCATTGTATGATCCCTGGATGACGAGCAAAGGTATGAAATACCAAGGGATTGAAACATTTTTCAAGCTCCGCTCAGACATGTACCATCTGGACATGAGGATGGAGAAAAAAAACAAGCATTAGTTACTGTCCATGTGCTCTGGACACCGAGGGACCTTAGGATATTGGCTAAGGAGTTCCCAATATAAGAAAAGAGACCCAATGATTTACAGAAGAACTGCAAATGGTAATGCAGTGCTATAACCGTTGTGGTATAACATGAACCAACTCATGAGATTTGTGATGCCATCAGAGGTAATACAGCAACTTGTGGAAATGGCAACTTGGCCAGCAACCGACCCAAGCACAGGGGATGCCCTGGTGCAAGCAAGGGAACAAATAGTTACAACGGTTGCAGATGTGTGCCCTAGAAAAACGAATTGTGGAAAAATATCAAACTAAACATAATAAGGGCCAATCTTCCACCAATTACTTATGTGAGAACCAGACATCAGACGTGGACACAGAGGACTCTTGAATGTGGATATAGACTTTTATTAAATGATAAAGGGGTTGGAAAATGCTTAATTGTCCCTAATCTAGGAGGGTTTTTCCTACATCAACCAAAAAAGGGTCTGCCCTGTGTCAAGATGTCCAAGGCAAAAATGTCCTGCATCCAATATTCTATCCTAGCGATTGCATCCTAAAAGAAACTCTAAGATGTTAAGGGTATGGTCTTTGGTTTGAAAAGTGCACAAAAGTTCAAGTATAAAACAAGTTAAACCTTCAACAAACATTATCAGCTGTATAATGTTTATAGTTCTAGGGAATGGCTCCTTCCCCAGGTTTCTTTCCACAAAACAAATGTTCAAAAGAATAATTAAATTCTTTCTAGCCCAAGAGGATAACCCCACCTCTTGGGGTTGCAATCCACGCCAGGGGAAAGGGCTCTGATCCCCAAGTCTTTTCCACATTTAATGAAATTCAAAATTCTAAGGTCTTGAATCTTCCTTGGGATTCTCTTTTCAAATAAATGCCACAGATGCAATACACAATGCTAAGAGCATGAACCTTTCTTGGGATTCTCTTTTTCAAGGTATCACAACTTGGGTGCAGGACCCACAATCGCAAAACACCTGGTATGCTCTCCTGACAGGTTTTCTCAGATATTTCCTTTACAGAAACAGCTGGTATACTTTCCTGCCAAGTTTTTCATAATGTTCCTTTACACAAACACCCTGTAAACTCTCCTCCCAGGCACTCTCATATATATTTGATGCCAAATTCTAAGAGCATGAGCCTTCCTTGAGATTTCTCTTTTCAAGACAACATTCAATACAAAATTATTAGGGCATAAATCTGCCTTAGGATTTCTGTTTTCACACAATTAGGATGCAGGTTCCAGACTCGCATGTACCTAGTATACTCCCCTGCCATAGATTCTTATGGGTGTGAATCCCAGATCTGCATTTCACCTGGTACACTCTCCTGCCAGGACATTTACATTCAGCTTCTTCACTTTGGGTGCAGGTCCCAGACTTGCATAATTTGTCAGGCCTCAACCTTTCACATATTCTTACCATGCATCGGGACAATGACCCTCTGCTTGTCAGTTTGTGGCTTTCATTCCACTTGTGAAAGCCTTTCACTCTCTCAATCAACTCCTTTATTGCTTTCCCGGCTGTGCGGCATTCACCATGAAATGCCCCAGCATCCCACCCCCTCCCGCTGAGCTGACCAACTATCTGTGGTCACTTCGGCATGCTTCACACTGCTCTCCTGCTGCTCGCCTACAGAGGGGGTGGAGTGTTCCACTGTTTCTTTGCCAGTGTCCTCTGACAGTCGAGCACTATCTCCGCCCTCACTCTGCCTGTCCTCAAGTTCTCCAGCATAAAGGGAATAATGGTTCCTACAGTCCTCCTGCTTCAAGTAGCACTCCTTTGGCTTCCCGCTCTCCGTCTGGTCTTGTCTACATCACAGCTCTTCGCAGGCCTTCGCTTCCTGATGTGAGGTTCCTGCCCCTGTTAGCGTCTCTCTCCCCTCCTTCATGTTTTTAAATATCCCAGCATTGCGTGCTTCTCTCCAATAACTTGCACGCAGCATTGGTGTCCGTGCTCTGGGGATCCTCACAACTCCATTCCTCTTCCTCGTCCCATTATTTTCAAAGGAGTCATATACAGGGGATTGATAGTCAGATCTTCTCATTCTATCTGTTAGAGTTTTGAAGGAAGCCATCTGCAGATTTTACAGGTTGTTGAAGGGGGTTATCACAATATATCATTAATGCATGAGGAATGGAGGGGATATCCCTAGAAGGGAAAAGGGGATACCATGTCTCATCTGATGATGCCTCCCCCTTAGGATTGGCTTTCCTCATGTGATCTTCCCTCGCAAATCCATCCGCAGGGTCAGGATCATCACACTTAGATAGACTGAAGGGGGTGTTCACTCAGCACTATGGTATTAAAAATATGGAGGACACACCACAGGAAGCTATAGCAAACTCGTTTGTTGCAGCTTACTTCAGAAGATACAGATATAGTTTAAGAATTTGTCCATAGTCTGGCAGACCAAGCCATTAGCGGAAATGGTGGGGAATCAGTGCGTCGCTTGCCAGGATCAGAGGCAGGAAACCTTTAACAATAAATTAATGATGCTGCAGATGCAAAGTCTTCAGTGACAGTTGCAGAGACAGCTCCAAGGAACGGCACAATATTCAGGGAATATCGCCCAAGGGGGGGCCAACCAAGAGGTAGAGGCAGAGGTAGAGGTCCAATAGGTCCATAGTCATATTAGACACAGCAGGGAGGCTATGGGGACAACAACAGCAACCAAGACACTGGGGACATTTTGATCAACAGCAGTCATGGGGAGCACTGGGCAAACATGTACAGGGAAATTGGAATAATCCGAGCCATGGCACAAAATATTTTAATTTGCAACTAATATAAACAGGAGGGGCGTTGGAAAAATGAGTGCTCACTTAGATCACATAGACAACTGAAACAGGGTGGCACTATTTTGAACAATTTCCAAATGGTACAAAAGGGAGGACAGGCCCAGAGACTGACCACGCCTTCAGGTCTGATGCTCCCCAGTTTTTGAATCCAAACACTAATTCTTAATGTATTCTGACAACCAGAAGGGGAAGGGTCTCTGGGAGCACTAATGAACCCCATTGACCAGGAGGGACCGTAAATGCAATGCAAGGTTCAGAGACTACCAATACCATGTCTGGTAGATAATGGGGCAAACTGATCTTCTTTGCAAATGAAGACTTGTTCTCATGTCGCGACATCAAGGGAGACGGTAAGAGCAGTAGACATATCAAATACCACTGTCATACATCAGGTTAGAGTACCCCTTACCATTACGTTAGGCCCCATTAACGATCAGCATGCTTTTCTTTTCAGTCCCACATCACCTGTAAATTTACTGGGAAAGGACTTGCTGTGCAAAATGAGGTGCACTATTTATTGAACCCTTGATGAGGTGTTGTTGAGTGTACCCTCAGGTAATACAGTAGCAATGATGTCTACACTAAGGGAAGAGTCAGGGGGGAGAGTGGTGGATATATAGACGAGCCATGGTGGGAGGATATACAGGAATCTATTGATTCTGTACCCAGGTGTCTGTCAGCTATCCATGATAATGAGGTAGGATATATACAAACTGCTGAACCAGTAAGAATAACAGTAGATCCATTTAAAATATTGCCTCATACACCCCAGTAACCCCTGAAACCTGAAGCAGAGTCAGAGATCACTCCAGTCATTAAATGTTTCCGGAGTCAGAGAATAATTGTCCAGACCAGTAACATATGCAGTACTGGTATTCTTCCTGTGAAGAAGCTAGGGAAGGAGATACACCATTTTTTCCATGACCTACATGCTATTAATGTCATGGTGAAACCTTGCTTTCCCATGGTGCAGAATCAAGTGACCATGCTGTTGTATATTCCACTGTGAGCCATACATTTTATGTTCTGCTTTCTTCTCTTTTCCTCTACATAAGGATAGTGAATACCTGTTCACATTCTCGCATGCAGGGGTCCAGTACACATGGACCTATTCTCCCCCTGGGGTGTACAGAATTGCCACCCCTCTTATCACAACAACTGAATAAAGATTTGGATGACATAAAATTGCTGGGTAAGTCTGTGCTGATACAATACATTGATGATTTCTGAATTGGCTCTCCCTCATACAAAGCTTGTAAAGAAGATGCCAAGATCCTGCTAACAGCATTGGCAGAGAAAGGGCATTAGGCTTTAAGAAGAAGCTACAATTATGCACCTGCAGGGTGCATTATCTGGGACATGAAGTTATGGCGGAATGTCGGCTGATATCTGCTACTCAGAAAGAGGATGTTTATAGTATACCAAACTGTAAAATATAACAGCAATGGATCACTGGATTTGCCAAAATAGTTCAACCACTTCAGGGCTATACCAAATTGAACACTATCAAACCATTACAGTGGAAATCGGAGGCAGACAAGGGATTTAAGTGTGAATGAAAATGTTGATGGAGGAGGCACCTGCATTGGGATTTTCTGATTACACAAAGGGATTTATCATGTATTGCCATGAGAGAAATGGATTTGCTCTAGCTGTCCTTACCCAGAAGCATGGGATTCATCATAGACACATAGCCTATTGCAGCAAAGAGTTGGACCCTTTTGTCACAGGATTGCCATCCTGCAATGATCAGTAGCTGCTGCAGCTCTGGTAGTGGAACAAAGTGAGAATATTGTAATGGGGTAACTTCTAGAGGTAGCTATTCCACGGACGTAGCATTGATATTATTGAAGAGAAAAGGGTCATTATGACTTCCCCAGACTGGAACAAATTTTGGTAATTCATTTCTTCCAGACCGGATAAATACGAGTTTGCCGGTGGGGCCAATGATCTACCAGCAGGCCTGACCTATTGGTAGTTTAGGCCCCTGCTGAAATATAATTGCCAGAATCACCAGCAGCAGTACAACCGGTGTTGGTGATTCGGGCAATCCCATCCAACAGAGTCCAATGGATCTTACCACCATCTACGCCACCTGCGATATCGAGATATCAGGCAGCAGAGACGTTAGGGGCAGTTTCCCACTACCCCACGGAATTACCAGTGGGTTACCAGGAAACTCATATTGAGCCACAAACACCTGTCAGTCTGGAGAGATAGCAAATATGAAATACTTTTATTAAATTGTTTGAACATTACCCTGACCAGATGCTCAGTCCTGATCTCAACAGACTGGAGGGAGAGTCACATGATTCCACCCCACACGATTGTGCGTCAGTGACGGACAGTCTGCTAATGCCCTGCACAGACCTCTCCGATGTACCACTGTCAGTTCCAGATCTAGAGTACTTCATTGACAGGTCATGTTTTAGAAATCAGAATGAGCAGGTGGTCTCTGGGTACACGGTATGCACACCCGGAGAAGTAGTGGAGAGTGGCAAATTAACCCTAGTGACGTCAACACAGGTGGCTGACTTAGTAGCCCTTAGACAAGCCTGCCGACTGGTAGCTCTGCAATCTGTTAATGTTTATACCAATTCACACATTTCTATCATCAAGTGTGCTGCCCACCAGGCACTAGATTACCCTATTAGTTGTGGAAATGATTTAGCTGATTAAGCTGCCAATTTGGCTGCTATCTAAGAGGGCGATGTTGAGTACATCTTGTCAGTGCAGACAGTGCAGGAGGAGACCCTGCATATGACGTTAGAAGACATTGTGGATTTGCAGGAGAATGCACCACTTGATGAAAATGAAAAGTGGATCCGAAAGGGGTGTCTTTTACATATGGACAAGATGAACAGGGTCAGTTAGTGGCTCCAAAAATACTAGTATCACACTTGATCAGGATGTATCACGGACAAGCACATGTTGGTAGGGATGACATGACAATGCTAGTGGGACAATGCTGGTTTGCAACAGAATTTACCACTATGGCTCAAGAATACTGTCACAGATGTGTAATATGTTTTCAGAATAACGAGAGGAAAAGTATACCAATTTTTCCAGAGGTGCATCCTCCACTGTATGGCCTATTTGTGGGGTTAAGATTGATTTTGTACAACTGCCAAACTATAATCAGTGGCAATACCTGTTAGTAATAATGGACGTTCTTTCAGGATGGGCAGAAGCACACCCTTGTAAAAAGACAGATGCAGTGACTAAAAAAATAAACTGATTTTTGTGCCTAGTTTGGGATACTGGCATGTATTAACAGCGGTCAGGACCTCACTCTGTCAATAACATATTTAAAACACTGTTGTCCATGGTTGAAGTGGTCAGAAGTCCTCCAACTTGTTTGTTTAGGTTGAGAAACATGGGTTCAGTCTGTATGAAGTTCTCTATGGAAGACCTATGAGATTGCCTGTAGCACCACCAGTGAAAACTGTGCCAGAGAATTTGCAATTAACCGATTATCAACTGTTAGAATATGTCAAGACTTTAATGTCTTCTCTCAGTCTCATTCACAATCAAGTTTAAGCTGCCCTGCCAAGTAAACCAGACTCTCCAGGTTATTCTTTACAGCCTGGTGACAGTGTCCTGATAAAGGACCACCACACAAACACTCCTCTGACCCCCAGGTGGAAGGGTCCCCACCTTGTATTACTCACCTCTAACTCACCTGTAAAAGTTATGGAGCACCTGACAACGTCAATGTGTTGTGATATAAAACAACACATAAAATAGACTGTCACCACTGTATACTAATCCCTCACAATGCAGATTTAATGTATGCATATATGCCAGATTATGGCACAAAAATGTCTTCCTGTTTAATAAATTTATAATGTTTTATTCATCCACGGTGATTCTTTGTTCTGAGTTAGCAGTTATCTAGCTCCTTTTGCAAGGCTATAGCGACCTCCTGTCACGCTATTGGCTTGGGAAGCCTTTGACTCTACCCCCACGTATCTGTATACTTCTCAACCCTCTCGAGTCAGGCCCCCTAAAAAAGAGGGTTCGCCCATTTTCTTTTCTCTTCGCACCTGACATGGGGGCACGTGAGTCCCTGCAAAACTGCAGAAGACCGTGCATTGTAGTTACTATTGACTGGTTGATGTGTTTATTTGTACTGGCTTGGATTAATGTAGTTTCAGGTGAACATGACTCTGTTGTACAAACTATTCTAACCATCTAAAACGTGACTAATGTTGTGAGATAGGCCATTCAGGGCTTGGCCATTGTATAAGAAATGATGGATAGTACATTGTGAAGGTGAACATGTGATCTAAATGGATTGTGATAATGGGGGTGGACCTTTGGTTGGGATTTATACCACGGCCAGCCGAATGTCCAGTGGGGGCAGACCCATCACCCTGTGCGGCTCTTCTGAGTTGGATCATTGAGGAAGATGACTTGAAAGTGCTGAACTCCAAATAGGAAGAGCCCACAGCGAGGCCCCAACTTAACATCTGAGAAATGAGTGCAACAACCTATATACCTATTACTGTAAAAAACTGATTGCATTATATGCAGAGCCTTCACATGTTTCTGATCTAATATATTGATGTTGCTATGTTCTTTTTATTAGGAAGAGAAACTAATGGTTTCTTAAATCATCTATTGGTATAAGCAATGGACAGGGAAAACAGTGGTGACAGCATGAAGAAAACTTGGTGGTAATAGAATCATAGCTCCCAAACTGGTCAATTTGCCCATGATTGTAGTGTTATTTATTAACAGTAGTGGATGGACGAATAGTACCTCGTCAGTGAAGGTGTGTTCGGATTCTATGGATGCACAGTGTCCTTCTTCAGATAATAGAACATGTACTATGATTCAGCATATGTAGTCACCTGAGATGGAGTTTATGAACAACACCCAGATGTATAATTAGCGGTTGTGCTATAACACTGTGTACAATCCAGATAGGTCCAGAGATACAGATATATCGTATTAAATGCAATTTTGGTCGCAGTTTTGTTTATTGTTCCTTTGTCCGTTTTCCAGGTGACTACCCATTATCCTAACTGTCCCAGGGGAGCTGCAATTAATTTGGCTCAGCAACACGAGGATTTTTCAGATGATCAGCAGAAAAGGGAAGTACTGGAAAAAATGTAGTGTGTTGCAAACACTGCTCTCGCAAACTGGGATACATATAAAGGCACAAATTTAAAGGGTCAAATTGACCGACTTGAGAAGGCAACATGGATCATATCTGGAGCAGAGCTGACAGGTTGTGGGGTACAGATTTATGAGCTCCATGTGATGGGGTTTTTCAGTTAGATTACAAAAGGAGCCCTGCAGAAACTGATGGATGGCATGCTGAAACAGGAAAAAACTTGAAGTGGGATATGGTGTTCAAAGAGGTGCAATATTATCCCAATACCCAATTGGTATCAATCAGGGGAGATGTGCAACACAGCAGCTGGTCACGGTTGTTGAAGAATGACTCTAGGATACATGAACACCTATGGCCATGAAGAAAATTCTGGAAGTACAGTGACTGGTACTGCGAAGGTAAAGAGTGTTTGTTTACTGCACATGGCCAATAAAAGGACTTTTGACTCCGGCAAGCAGAATACTGACGAGACTGTGGGCAGGATGCAGCTGGGGATGGTTGACGCATCATGCAGTTTGGCAAATCAAACTACCCGACAATGCCTCCAGATACCAGATACCTATTCTTTGCCCTGCGAATTAGACCTTATCTGTGGTTCAGTCTTGGTTCAAATTGGGAGTTATGGTCTTTACAGCTCCCACCATTGCAATGCTTAAGCAAATTAAGTAAGGGTCAGATAGTTTGGATAGGAAAAAGAATGGGCTAGGAAGGCAAGGGAGCAGGATATAGTTTGGTAGGGAGAAGGTTGTTTAGAGGAATGGTTTATGTGTAGAATTAATATCTTCATCAGAATCTGATGTGCATTTCATTATTTATACAGGTACTGAACAGTTTACTGTTTTCTGGCCAGCTGCAGAGAGGAGAATGGTGAAGGTGTATGTTGAGTTTTTGAGGGGGTAGCCAAAGCAGGTGCGACAAAGATTTAGGGATTTATAGGAAGTAGAAGCAGCAGTATGACATGTGACTGATGTGACCACGGATTTGCAGGTGCTAGAGATTGTGTAAAAGAAGCGTTTGAGGTGATCCATAGACAGATACAATGTGATTTGAGGGAGATGTGTTATGCGCTGTGAAGGAAGTGTCTGCACAACCTTACATTACCACCACAGAATTGGCAGGGGTAATCTGGTTTTGTATGCAGTGCTGTCACCAGTCAGGAGCCATGGAAACCCAAAATAGACCCTCCTGCTCACCTCCTTATCAGTCTGCCCTCAATTTAACTCCCTACTTCGTCCTGGTGGTTATGCAGCAAGAATGTGAAATGATACAGAAGGAGCTGGGGAAATTGTTGCAAGCTTCACGAACAAATGAGAATGGTTGTATATATTGTAAAAGCACTGGAGTAAAGGAAGATGGTTTACCTGCACAAATAAAAAACAGGAATGGACCCTAGTTAGGTGAGGATTTGAACAGAATTCCCTATGCAAACGAAAAGCAGGTGAATTGAGGTACGTAGCACACGGGTATAGAAAGATCAGCTATATTAGTTGCACAGTAAGTGCAAAAGGGAGGTCTGTGAATGATGATCACCCCCGGGAGGGGGGATTAAGATTCATGTTGTAGTAGTACCATAAAGGCAATGAGGCAACTATCAGGATATTGGACAGTAAACCACAATATGGGAGGAGTCTGCAAATAGTGGTGGATACCTGTAGTGTTATTTCTTATTACATATGTGCCCAAGAGTTTATTATTTTTCTTTTATCATAGTGGACAATGAATAGGGAAATCGCCACTCACTGGCTTTAGGCAATGTTTTCCCTGAGAGCTCTACTTAAAACAGGTATGCACTGTTAAGACTTGTGAGGCAGTGCTTTGAAAGGGTCTCTGGTGCACTGGATGAAGGCCATCTTGGATTATGCCAGCCTAAAATGGCCAGGACAAATGGACCTTATAATCCACCGGAGGTGCATCAGGGGTATTGACCCCACACCCCTTACTTGAGGACGATTATGCCGGATATCCTCAGACTATAGCGACTGACCCGGAAACAAATGATCATGTGATAACATGAGGCATGAGACGGACTGCTGATATACATATTGAACATTATAGTTATGTCTTGGGGATGGAGCAGGAGTATTATGAGTGGCCAGACCATGCGGGAATATAAGGGGAAGGTGACTTGGAGATGAGTTGGGTTAGTTTGGCCAGTGGCCTGACAGTGTTCTATTTATTTATATGATTTTCAAACCAGTAATAAAGAATATCTTGCTTTTTCCATTTCCAATATGGTTTGTGAGTCCTTTTGTATGATATTACATTCATAGGAGGTTCTCCCACCTGCATTGAGGGCTAGAACGGCTTGTTTTATCCCAGAAACAATGTCTGTATCTGGCCCAATGGTTCTGGTGCCATTGTGCTGTTTTTTTAGGACTCTTTTGAAGTTCATGAAGAAAGCAGAAGGGTCTTTGCCATACCAAGGTTTTGAAGTATTGCTGGAGGTACTGTGGGTTGCTCTCTTCTTTCTGTGATTACTCTTTGTAGGGCAATGATTGCTTTCCATGTTGTTGTCTGATGATCAATTGGTCATCTTCCAGGGCCTTTAACATGTCTTCCATCAAGGCAGTTGTTCATTATTGTTGACCAGGGTCCTTGCTGGGATGGGAAGCTTCTTCTTCTATGTCTTCTTTGTCTGTGCCAATAGGGTTCCTCCACTGCTCAAAAGCAGGGCTTTGTGAGATGCCTTGCATCCCACCCCTATTACAATGTGCATTTCTCATCTGGCTAATCCTTTCTCTTTGCCTTCTTTATTTGATCCAGCAGACTTGTCTTGGACTTCTCAGCTAGCATGACACATTAATTCTGCCTCTTGGTCTCTGCAGAATCTGACTTGGAAGATTGCCAGGAGCCCTCTGTTTCTTCTGGGACTATGACTATGACTCCTTATAAAACCGTACATAAGTACACTCACCACTCTTTCATGCACACTCACAATACAGTACCACTTGCACTCACTAAGCAATACCTCACCTACACACTCTACCGCTCCTTCCCTCCTCCTGATTTGGTCTCTTGGTCTGCCACTTCCACCTCCCTCACCCGAACAGCCCCCATATTCCTGCTTCCTTCTCTCATATGAATGCCCTCCAAGGTAGTTTTCCACTGTTCCATTTCTCTGGCCAATCTGGCAATATCTTCCACACCCAAGAAGAGTTACAATAAAGAGCTAAATGATGAATTTAGCCTCCTACCCTTTGCCCACATTGGCTCGCTGCTTAATATCAATTGTGGCTTATTTCGAAGAGTGTGCATATTCATGTTAGGATGGCTTAGTCAAGGTCCCCCTAAGGCAAGAGGAGTTTGTGTGGAGTTTTGTGCCCTTCTATTTAGTCTCTGGTAGTCTAAGGTAGTGGCCACAGCCCAAGGTTGTTTGCTGTTAGCTAGTTCTCATTTTTGTCCAAGCCTGGTGTGTTGCTCTTGGCAGAAATAAAAAGATTCTGGCAGGCATTTTGTAGCATGAGACAAAACTGTACTGCACAAAAACGAACTCGCACAGGGTTGGGGGGGCGGGAACTGGAGTCCTATAAACTGCCACATTCCCCTCAGGGGAGGGCAATCTTTAGATTTCTACCTGGTTGGCCCTTCACCCCTGGCTTGCCAGGGTATTGGCATTCTCACTGCGCTCTTCGAGTTATTTGTTACTTCAAGCCCTATGATTGCACTTGCAAATGAAAGATTGCATACGTGACAGTACTTAGCCAGATCATCGGGGTTCACAGTTTTGTCTTTTAGCCATTGTGTGGCATATGGGGCCTTGTAGGAATTTTATATTGTGTATATTGATCAAGGAAAATGCCAGGGGACATGTTTTCTGATAATTGATGATGTGCTGAACTTGACTGGGAAGCTGAATGTTGTCAGCATTGCAGCAGTGAAGTTTACCTTATACATAATCTTTGGAAAAAGGGTTGTATATGTCCAAATCATAGTTGGTCAATTATGAAAAGAAGATTTATCCAAGTTATCTTCAATGGAATAGCTGATTTTCTTGGTATTATCCTTGAACAATGAAAGGAGGTGCTCAGAGAGAAGTGGGGAGGTTGTATGAGTTGTCTGGATTATTTCAGATTCTGCTACTTTACTGGAGATCTTTAAAAGTTTGCTTGTTCGTTTAGCTGATATGTTTAGATAGATGATTAGATATATTTGCCCTGGAAATAGCCGTATGGTGTCCTCTCATGTGAACTTTGCAGTTGGCTGTGTCACTGTAGTGTTGCATTTAATTTCAGTGCCTCTATAGATTTCATTTCCCTTGTTTCACAACTAACAGTTCTGGTCTAAACCACTTATTGGTTGCTTAGTTGTTTGGATGTTGAGCTGAAGAAACTCAATTTTTTGCTTTGGTTTTGTCTTTTTTTTAATGGGTCATCAGACATTTTCTGATGTTTTTCAGAAACTGGTTGCAGCGTAATGTTTCTGCAGATGGTCATGCTGGTCTGGGCTCAGAACATCAGTTTGTCACATGCAACGGTGGAAGTGAGAGTGACAGAGAGTAGGGCAAGATTAAATTGCAAATTATGATGGATTACCATATGTGATATTTTAAGATCACTATCAACTTTGAGGTCAGTAGTATTACTGGTTTTGTGCATTAGTGAAAGGATTACATGGAAGAGTCCATGATAAGCCCACAACCAACATCAGAAGCATGTTTGCTTCTGGAAAAAGTCGGTAACATGGATAACAACACACACTGCCAGCTGAGGTTCACAACAACTCTGATTCCAGATGTTAATTGTATCTGTAACCTCTTCCATATTGTAAAGACTCAAAAACAGTTAACCAAATAAATATTAGAGCATGTACATGTCTGCAAAATCAAAAGACCAACAAACCAAGGGTTAAACATATAATCAAGTTGGTGCATACAACAATCCACATGTTTGCTTTACCTGAGGAAAAGAAAAAACTAATCTTCAGGAGTGGATGTGTTAGAATTGCTTACATTCTGAGAAGAAAAATTGATAAAGCATCTACACAATGTCAATCATGGGTGCATAGAGTGGAACACCCTAACCACTTATGCTGCCCATCACTATTATCATCTTGTATTTACAGTGTTTATAGATTGTATCAAGCAAGGATACATAATGTTTGACACACCAAATTCCACCTTAATGTATTATGGCAGCCTTGAAAAAAAACTCACTAAGAGACACAATCTAGCTCATGAGTAGTTGAACATTATATTAAACCAATAGAAATGTACACAAATGTCTTTCTGGTCATATTCATTGGCAGTGAAAAAACTATCAATGGTCGTAAGAAAGTCACATTTGTTCTGTACTATTTCAATGAAATTGTATTGAGAAAAGATCCAGAGTCACTTTTTAGTACTATATTTTACAATACTTTAATGCATTTGTTTTACATTAGACATGGCATTATGAAGGTTGAAGTTGCAAAGAATTCAGACACAATGTATGTCTGCCAAGCCTGAGCAAGGCTTCACCCTGTAGTGCAGAAAAGAATAAGTGTGGAGTTTTGAATACACATTACAGAGAATATTTTTTAAAAAGCTCCTTCACTTACTCTAGAATATACACAGGCTGTTCCATGTCGAAGAATCTATCATTTTGCTTATTCTGGTTTAGTTGTAAAGCTGCAAGATAAAGAGGAGAGGAAATTTGAAGAGTGGGAGGGATTTATCTCCCAAAGGAATTGTTTTGTTTCAAAGAAGTCTTTGGGTTTACAGTACAACATAGAGCACAATGCATTCTTACAAAGGCCACCTCATGTTTCACTAGACATGTTTTGTCTTAAAAAATATGCCTGGATTGTCTTCTTTTTAATTTCAAAATTAAATTTTCATTACCTTCTTTTAAAGAAAATATTTAATCGTGTCTGTCTTTGCTAATCTGTGAAAGGATTCAAGTCGAATAAACTAAAAATAACCAGTAGAAAGTGATGGCCAATGAATACTAATAATGAATTTCCGTTGCCATACACACAGAGATTGTCAATTTAGGAATAACTAATCTCTAGATTGTGGGTACTGCCTGATAGAAACAAAGCACACAAACATGGTTTCATCTCTTGGTGACATCAACTATATTATTTCACATCTTGTGCAATCAATGCACATGTATTCCAACACGTTCATTAATTAATATTGCAACGCTATTGTTTTTTAAGGGCAACAGCTCATTTAGAAATTTGACAGGCATGTTTGTCCATTAAATGTATGTATCTTTCCCAAGGAAGCAATTATTTTAATTAAAAGCCCAGAAAATGTTGTTACAAGCCATTTCCATGACTAGGATTTGTTTATCATCTTCTTCCTCAAAAAGATTTGTTTTGTCAAAAGAAACCACCATATTATACAAGAGCAAATAGTATTTCATAACTACCATCAATTTTAAACATCACAATACAGAATTAAACATTCAACAAATGGCAGTTGATAAAACACTTTTAAAATCCATGACAAATTTTAACATGACATAACTACAATACATACAGTAAGAGAAAACACATCATTAAAATATTAATCACAAATAAAAATAATCCATTTAGTTGAGACTATATAATAGCTTATGTTTTGTGAACTCAATTGAACAATTAATTGCCCTGATAGGATGATTTGCAATAACTTCTTAGTCCCCAGGCTTTAATTAGGATTTTGGAGGTCATAGGAAGAAATAAGTTCCCTGGTTAGGAAGACAAAAGAAAAAAATATATATTTTATTTTCATAATATTTCTTTTCTTAAAGAAAGTAAAATGAACAAGGACAGAATATGAAAAACAAAATGTCTTCACAACTTTCCTGCCACAATTAGCATGTATCATATAGACCATTCTTCCACTTAACAATAAAAGGTCCTAATGGTACACTTCCTTCCAAAGCCAAAGAAAAGTAATCTAGTTTAATTGTCCTGATTTTCTGATCGTTTTGGTTCACGTCCTAAATAGGTTTCCTCTCAAAATAACTACAGGTTAAACATCCAAAAGGCACTATAGTCAGTTTACAAGACTTAAAACATGATATATGTGCAGGCCTGTTTAATATTTGGTTGGGGCAGAGTCTCTTGGTGACACTTGTACACAGTCCCACAAATCAGTTAAATTTAGATCACCAGATAACTTACTTATGCACTTAAACCACTGAAGCTTGCTGGGCCTTTTTGGGCGATTAAGTCTGTAAAAGCACTTCGATACGGGGCCAAACCATCCTTCCTCTGGAGTTTAATCCAATACAGGAGCTTTACAAGTTTGACTTCATAAACGACTCCATGGACGTCTATTTTATTTATTTATGTATTGTTACATTTGTAAAGTTCACAAAACCAAGCAGGCATCAAGGAGTTGGTTACAGCGGTCAGTACAGAGATGGGAAGGTGGGCGGGGGGCTGGGGGAGGAAAGGAAGAGAGGGGGGAGCAATCCTTTGAACAGTCGGTTTTAAGTTGTTTCCCGAACGGGGAGGTTTTGGCATGAAGGTGTGGTGGAAGAGAGTTCCCGAGATGGGCAAAGCGGCAGAAAAGCTAGAGCCCCAGTTATATTTCCAACGAAAGAGAAAATGTTGGTCTACTAATGGGGAGATCATAAAGATATTTTAGAAGCCTAGATTCTTTTTTTTCAGAGGATTTGGATATTGCAGTATCCTCATATATCAGCCCAATATAACGCTGTAGCTTGAGCCTTAGATTAATACACCTCTAATTTTTGTTCAATAGCACTTCCTCCATAATGGTTTGAAAACATATTTAGCAGTCCTCTGTAACCTGTTAAAGAAAGCCCCCTTTCAACAATCCCATTATTCCAGAGCCTTTTCCGATCTATCCTATTACAAGAAAGAAAGACAGATCAATTTATCTGACCAAATAAGAAATGTAATTCTCCAGACAGCGATTTCCAAGCCCACCTCACTGAAATGATTGTCAAAAGTATCAAGGGCATGTTGTAAGAAATATCAGGCTGAGGCACAATAGGGACAGGAACACACATGCATCTTTTGACCCCCTAGTGTTATTGAAATCCTTGCCACATATTTTACCTAGGAACTTGTGGACAGAAATGGTTTGAAAGTGGTGTGAAAAATATAGTTATGGCAAAGAAAACTAAATTTTCCACGATCAGTTTACTGCTGTTTCATTTAGCGAGCTTCCCAACCTCTCATAACACTGGGAAATATCAGCAGTCATCTTGGCCCCAACATCCACATAGGGTCAAGTCCAGGTGAGTCCTGTGCTTGGCGTTTGTCCCGCAAACAGAAAACCTACCTGATTTCTTGCGCCAGCTCAGAACACATATCTGATTTCCAGACTGGCACCCGAACCTCCTGTTGTGCACCTGCAAAGGAAAAGAAGAAAACAAATCATTACTCACCAGTAAGTCAAAATACATGCAAAACTAATCATGCATAGCCTTTTGCCCTTTATGACTGTTTTAACTAACCCGCGAAAATGAATGCATAAGACCTAAGAGATTTTGATGCCTCATAGGGCTACAAGATTGTTCACTTAGACAAATCTGCATAAAGTAAGACTAAGGATTATCTAACAATTTCAAAAGTTATTCGACTTGGGAGGAGAATATGAGAGAAAATATTGGAAGGGTCCCACTTAATTTCCCTTTTCTTTTGGGGTAGTGTTTGGCTTACCCAGTACCACTTCAGCTAACCAGGCAGACACACTTTGGAATTGGAGTGTTAACATAAGGAAACAGCAGGCCTGATTTGCTTTGTTCCCTGGTAAACCCGACAACCAAAGTAAGGTGGTACAGTTATAAACATTCTGGTGTATTGCTCATTAACATTGCATAATTGGCAAAGTGCAAAATGACAATTTTCTCTCTGCCAAGTTGAGGTCCATTCCTACTAATTGACTGACTCACAATAGTTGCTCGTTCAATAATATGCAGCCAAAACAAATATGCTAATCAGTTTTTGATGGCAATATGCCATTACTGTGCCGTCTATACCACATTGCAAAAACATCAGAGGTCAGCTGGGTCTCGGGAGTTCGGCAGGTAGTTGATGGGGAGGTGGTGGGTAAGAGTGCATAGGGGGAGTGGTTTGGAGGTGTGTTGGCATTGCATGAACCTGAAGGAAGCAGACTAGGAGGAATCTGCACTTCACAAACAGGTAGGGAGTCCTTATACCATGTGGGAATCTCTCCCTGGGAAGTCCCTCATTCCATCACCCCTAGTGTAACTATTGGGTAGCGGCCTCACCCCCGTAGCCTTTGGGAGAAGTGACGATATCCTGTGAATCGTTACAGCTTTCAGACTCTATCCCAGCATCCAGTTGTTTGGGAAGAAATAATAGCTCTTAAGCTACAAAATATTTTTACCAACATGTAGTAGTTTACAAAAATAGTAGCTCCGAGATTTAACAAAATGCTACTGCCTAGTAAAGATGCACTCTTTACTTTCCAGTTACTTTTGTGGATGTGTATTAATTATTGTGCAGTTTTAATTACAGGCAGGTTCATAGAGTACATACGCCCACTGCCAGTGTCCTCTCTTCAACTAGCAGAAATGTAGCAATCATGCAAGCTCTCACAACAAAATTCCATGCTCAACATCCACATGACATCACATGCAATCTATGCATCAGGACTCATGCTGTTGCATACAAAAACATTACAGCTCATCTCCTCCATACAAACCATGGAACAGGTAAACTAATTAAAGGCATACAAATACACATTGTGTCTGGGCAATAATGGCTTTTCTGCAAGGGTTGCCCATGCTTTACTCTGTTGGGTTTATTTATAGGGCAACAATTAATGAAGGAAATGCCCTCCCCCCCAATCAAATGCACCAGACCAATATACCTGTTGATATTGTTCAATCTAGCCCTGACTGTGACCCATATAACACCACTTTTCTGCCCTCACCCTCCTCAATAGGTAAGACAAGAATCAGGTTGTTGTGTAGAAAGAATATTTGTGTATTAATTTATATGTAAAATGAATATTTGCACAAATTCAAAAAATGTGCAATCTCACTCCGTGGCCCAAATGATTTTCTTTCCTGTTAATTCACTTTTCACACATCCCAAAAACACTGGTTGGTTTACGATAACACAGATCACAGACTTCTTAACCCTACAACATGTATAGTTTTCCTTCTTGGTTATTTCCACCCTGGTAACATAGAAGCACAGGTCTATAAAATATGTCAGATGTTTGGGTCACTCACAAAATACTCAATGTACAAAATTGTGCAGAACCCTGGACATTTAACTTCACAAGACACTTTGAATGGGGTTTACATTAAATAATAGGCTACACTTTTATGTTGGTAAAAATAAATTTGACATGCGCAACACTCTTTATTTTAATCTCCCTCTGCACTTAAAAATGCTAGCAGTGTTATAGCATAATACACTTTCAAAAACAAAAACACTTTGCAGAAATAGTTATATGGAACTCTACTTCACCCCTGTGCAATGAGCAATATCTCTTCTATCAGGCGTGACTTTCTCACTTTCTGAGGGGATGTGCTTTTAAATCAGTGACTTCACTTTGTTTATCTTTGGAAAGACACTATTCTGTCCCAGCACACACCCAAGGTTTACTATGGAAACCCTTCCGCTTTAGGATATGGTCTGAGAAATACGTAGCAGTTTCATAGATACCAATTTAAACTAATAAGTTAGCAATTAAGTGAAATGAATACTACGTAAACAAACTTGGAATTAGGACTTGGAGAGAAACGGCTAATTTCTGTAAAAATTGTTAAGTAACAATTAAATAAAAAAAATAACTCCACACTGGAAGCTATGTTGTTAATTTCAAATTTCAACAAAACACCCTGTATTGGTTAGCTATAGGGGAATTAAGTAAATTATTATTTTTTAAAAAAAATTAAGCATCTCCTTGGTTTGCCCACCCAATCATTAAGGGAAAATATTAAATCAAACAGATCCACACAATACTTGCTTCGGTTTGACAGGTTGCTTACATAGAATATCTCTGAGTTTTGTGCTCAGGAAAAGGCACCATCTTCTAGATCATCTCATGGGGACAGGGATCTGGTTAGATGGCCTCTCCAGGTTCAGTAATGGGAACCTCAGAAACCATCCCTTTATTTGCCTCTCCAAGTTCCCTCCAGATTGTACTCTTCCTCCTGATCCACCTCCCATGCAATCTTGGTTCTCCAGCAATGTTTCCAGCAGTTCCTATTCAGATGATTTCAGACAGCACGTCCCTTTTCCCATTGTGTATCTCCTTATAAATCTTTAAATCTTTAACCACTCTCCAAACTACCTAAATTATCAGGTGCCAGCTTATTGGCTCTTGATCTGGAGTGGATATCTACTGCCCTCTCCTTTTCTGCGACTTGTCCTTTTTAGTTACTGGACAGCCTTCGTTGAAGTTTATAACTCCATCACTTTGAAATTGCATTTTAGATCACTTCAGTTATGACCTGAAAAACTACAACATGACAAATAAATGCCATTTATAAATAAGAGTCACAAACATAATGTTTCCGTAATGGTCCAATCATGTCAGACTCAATGAAATGTGTCTCATTTTGGTACAATGCTGCAGGTTCACATTGTAGATTTGTGTAATTTATTTAGCAAAGACGACAGTTATCAACACACGATTTTCTATACACATATCTAATTCAACTATATTTCTGGTCGAAATGTTTAAGGGGGTGGTCTATTTAGATGGCCCTACTCATATTTTTGTCATTGATATGTGTCCCATTTGTGTGCAAATTATGGGTCTTGAGATAATGGTCAAAGTATGATCCTCCATACACTCCTATGTGAAATTTACTAACATGCTTATTTTTCTGTTCAATTACTGGCATAATTGTGTTCCCAAGATCAGTGTGTACACCTGACCTCTGGGCTTTTTTGATACAAGCCTGACATAAACAAAATTAACATATCTTTCTCCCAGGGCTAATGCCTGTTTGTGTCTTACCTTTGAGAGCAGAGAAAAACAACCCCACCCCCTGACTCATGCGAGTCAAGTTGTCTGTCAGATGTCATCAGCTGAGGGAGTGGGACCACACTGATTTCGGGGGTTTATTCAGAGTTCACATCAATTAGGTGGGTCATTGTTTTCACAGTGTGGTTACATCACTCCCTAATCAACCCCTCTTAATGGCCCTGCTACAACTACAAAGACATTCTAGGAGTCTGATAACGTTAGGGGGGAAGTGAGAAGTTCTTGGCTTCGAATCTCATAAGAAAATGTCTTTTGGGACTGAACACAGCTTTTTCGCATGCACAGAAAACTTGTACTTTTAAATGTTACAATTTATATGCACAGGAGGCATTTTTTATGTAATTGCATTATGCATTCAATGTCCAACTTCGCATTATAATATACATTTGAAAGGTTTGAGCAAAGGAGTTTCTTCTGTAAACTGTTTCTTTCAAACCAAACTGCAAAATGTATTTGTTTCTGTTGAAGCTCTCTGTGTTAACAAAGCTGCACTTTAAGCATCGGTCATATGTAATGGAAAGTAGTTTCAGGCTTTTGGTCTAGTCGCTAAGAGGGCCCATTTTGTGTTTATATTTCTCTGTCTCTTTAAACAGTATTTTGATGTTTGACAGTGCCAAGTACAATGCTGCCTGTTTGTCTGTCAGCTAACTGTGTGCCTTTGAATTCTCTTTTGCAATGTAGATTCATATTTAAAATGTTCTTTGTTCCAAGATGCAGAATGCACACATTGTTATGGTCTCTTTATTTTAGCAAATGAACTAGCGTTTTCATGGTTTTGCAATTGGAATAAACTGCTAGAATTGTCTCTGACAGTCCAGAGTGTGCTTTCCAATTACAAGAAATGATGTCTGCAATTTTAGGCCCAACGTGGCCAGGGCAGTTCATCGGTGTAGAGAATTAAGTAACCTCACCTCAACCACCCCACCCATACTGCCTATATGTTGGCTACCAGAGTGTGAAACTCGAGCAGTACCAGGGGAAGTGCCTATATCCAAGAGAATCCTGGAGGTAAGGTTCCAGTTGAGAAAAACATACACATATCCAAGACAGTATGATGGTTATTTGAATGACAACCCTGAAGGAAAAGGAAGAATGCACAGAGAACAGACTGGTGACATCATGCGAGAGGCGAGCTAACGTACAATAGATAAGATGTAGACACGAGAGAATGCGGATAGTCTATGAGGCATCAAGGCAGTATCAAAGATAAATTATATCAAAAAAAGGGCTCCTGGTGGATACAACCCTATTCTGCCCAAGAAGGCTTCAGTTGCTAGAACAAAAATGAATGGGTTGGAAAAACAATCTTACTAGGAAAACCTCCTCCCTTCTGTTTCATCCCAAAGCTTACAGCACGTACATGTGTAAAAAATCACATGGGAAAATTTCGAAAAGTTTTATATTTAGATATAGTTTTAAGTTTCTAGGTTACACATTTTCTATATTATACATTTTGAACAAAATGTGAAAGAACACACACATGAGCAAACACAAATTGCATTGTCAGAGCAAAGCAGAAACAAGATACTGTTCTTGCATACTGGTATGGTTGAACAAAAGTAATGCAATCATTACTGTCACTGTTATAAGCAGATGACAGGCGTCATACACAAAGTATTCATGAGGCTAGCTTTATAGTAAAATAGATTGCGTCAAGCGTCAATATATATATATATATCAATGACATTTGTGATGTCATCTTTGATGCCCTGGGTGTTAGTCTTAGCAGTGCACAGTGGTGGTGCATTAATGGAGCGCTTGGTACAGTTGTTGGCTTTCAAACATACCCACGTGACAACAACATTCAGTTTGCCAATATTCTCTTTGACAAACTATCAGAAGTTAAAAGGATAGAACGCTCAACAGCCCACTTCCTTCTTTTCAAAGACATGTATGTATGCAGAGAACAATTTTCACTAACTCTAGCATACGCTATTACCATTCACAAATCACAAGGTTTTACCCTAGATAAAGCATTGATAAATATTGGTAGCACAGTCTCTAAAGAAGGCATGAGCTATGTAGCACTATCACGCATACATTCACTTGACAGGCTATTTCAAATCAACTTTGATGCAAGTAAAGTAAATGCTGATATTACTTGCATTCTAGAATACAATAGACTATGTTCACTCTACAACCCCCATCTAAAAACCTATCCTGTTCCGCAAAAAGCAAAACATTGTAAAATAAAACTACTTCTACTGCTCAAAGTAACTCAACTACTTCTTCAAAGATGCAATACACACTCTGAACAAATGGCTTCGATACAGAACTGTCAGGTCCAGTCACATGTTCAAATACAACTGGTGTAAATTGCTACGCAAATTTAGGAATAAATATTCTATTCCAATTGCCACCAATTATTGACAACATTTACTTACACAGTACAGATCAATTGTGTTTGAAAATGTTAGTCATTCATAGAAATGCAACCAACAATCCTGACAACACTTACAGTGTTCATGGAATAAGACAAGTATTGGACTACTGTGCTGGAATGGTCACATTCACTATAAACTCACACGAAGATCCACATGAATTTCTAATGTACTTACTACAAGTACTGGAAAACAAAAACATACCTATACATTAAATCTTCCAGATTTCATGCATGTGGAAGCATACAAGCACTCTCTGCAGCCACGTGGCACATGAACAAGTACCTAATGAACGCTTTGTCCATACCTAACTGTTAATCCATTCCTTTTCAGCAACTTGTACAAAATCCAAACCATGGCAAATTTTGTACTACATGCAATTCAGATAATCGCTCCACCTTACAAATACAGACACATAGTAAATATGTAATAGTAATGCTTTTACATTACAATGCAGATGGTACCAAAAATAACTGTAAGCTGACTGGATTCACACATGGTCAAGTATCACTTGGTAAGAAAAGCTTCACAACAATAGGTATGATCTGCCACGCAGGAACCACAACCAATGCAGCTCACTACACTGCATATATAAAAAATAATTGTGGATGGTTCAAATGTAATGATAGTACCATTATTCTAAAGCAGAGATTACCCGCAAATCTTGTAAACGCTTACTTAATGTTCTTAAAACCAAAATTTAATACATAATCTGTGTATGAACATAAGCAAAACCTCAACTTCAAAACTATGCACAGTTACAATACGCCAACATGTATCTAACTGCCCCAAGATTCCGCAACAAGCAAACAGATAAATAAATACCACTAAAATGTAACAAGAAATAAACAGTTAGAATACGCCAACAGGTATCTAACTGCCCCAAGATTCTGCAACAAGCAAACAGATAAATAAATACCACTAAAATCAAACAAGAAATATACAGATAGAATACGCCAACAGGTATCTAACTGCCCCAAAAAATATGCAACAACCCAACAGATAGATGAATAGCATAAAAGTAGAAATAAACAATTAGAATATGCCAACAGGCATCTAACGGCCCCAAAAATCTGCAAAAAGCCAACAGATAGATTAGCAAGAAACAAGAAATAAAGAGTAAAACAATGAAAGAAATATATTGTACCACAACATAGACGTTTTTCTCTAATCCAGTATGGATTTTCTTTTCCCACAGACCCAATGATTTAGAAAACAAACACAGAAACTGAGCAAATTGTGCAGTACACTGGTTTGATCTATAGTACTTGTAAAGTACTAAATATGAGGGTGAAGAAATACAGACATGTCTAATATGCAATGCAATAACTCATTATGAACTACCTACACTAACATATGATCTTTTCTTTTATCTCACAGATCGAAAAAGAATGTCTGGTCCAATTTACCATGACATGAAAAAACTGCATACAACCACAAAAAACTCAACCAGTACGTATACAATAAATGGACTCACAAACACTGCTGCATAACACACCCATTCAAGCAAACATCTAACCATACACCACAATCCAAAATGTTTACTTCCATGGGTACCTTATGCCGCAGTCCTTGATACAAACTCTACGATCTTAACTGCATAGCATAGCCAAAACCTCACATACAAACGCTACAAATGAAACAGTACACAATCTTTTAGGTTGTGGATTGTTGGGTATTTTGTGGATATTTGGGGCTTTGCGGTATTTTCTTACCACCAAAATATATTTAGCAATAATCACTCTCTGTATTCATATTGGGTCACACATGACAATAATACATTGCATTATTTCAGAATTCAGACCTATTTAGATGGTATGCGCGGTAGTTTGCGTGGTTGGTTGGTATAGTGGTTGGTTTATTTGTGGTACCAATATCCAACATCCCTTGTTTCTTATCTAGATTGTTCTTGATCACTAGAGAGACCTCAGGCCTACATTTTAGGGATACCACATTTTCAGTGTTAGTGTTGTGTGCCACCATGGGCAATTGTGGTATTTTTGTGGTAATTTCCACTACCTCATATACGGTAGGGAACTATGTCCAGAGAGTCTCTCTTCCCGTTGACTCATGTACCTCCAACAGGCTATGCTACAAACAGTCACTCACAACTGTCCATACTGAATAGAATCATGCACACATCTGCTTTAAAATGACAATTGCACTGTTTAAAAATCTACCCACGTTTAAACCTTTCCCCATGCAAAATGAAAGAGAAAAATAATATACACTAGCTATCTGTTTTCAAATATTTTTTTATTATAGAAATTTCATTTAAACACAGTTTAACTTTTTTTTACAGAAATAAATAAAATGGTACAACATTATTTGTGATAAAATGAACAGAGAGCTGCGAGAATATATCCAATTGGTAACATTAAATATGCTGATAAGAGACTGAGACTCCCTCTAATACACTGACTGAACAGCTTTGCGCACTTTCGCACAGCTCCCACTCGCTTCTGTAATTACCTTATCTGTTCAGCATGAGTTTTCTCCGGCTATTCTCTTTCTGAATTTGGCTCCCTTGAAGATCAACCCCATTGAGAACAAGCATCTGCCGTTCTGAAACCGGGGTTATTGCCTGGAGCTCTTAGCTTTTGCAGCAGGAATGCCCCAGCCAGGAAAAAGATCCTTCTCCCAGCTCTGCAAGATGTCGACTGCCTTCCCCCTCTTCTCAAGCTTCTCCAGCAAAGTTCTAATCACAGCCTCTAGCATGATACTTGCTATGACGCTGCTCCAATCAGAATCAATCATGTCATCTCCTCCCTCACTACACAATGGCTCACTTCTACAGTGGCAATTGTAACAAACTGATTTCCTGCTCCTTCAAGCTCTTTGCTTCCTGTAGTTATGTGGACAGAGCAGCAGAGAAAAAAATGAATGTGCGTTTAAAAGTTCACTTTCAGAGTAGGCCTAATTCTGCAGTGGAGACACATTTTTATTAGTGGGTTATGTTAAATGAAGTTTTATTAGTCAGGTTAGTTGTTAATAAGGTTAGTTATTAATTTTCAAATGTGTCTCTTGCAACATAGGCATTTCAGGTGAAAAATAGTGTGCATTTTGAATGTGCAGATGTGTGCTTTTAACTGTAAAAATGGATTTGCAACTTATATGTAAAAATCGTTTTTTGACTGAATAGCCTGTCTTTATTTATATAGCCATGTTACTCTGGCAACACATATAGCAATGCACCACACCCATGTAGTGGTGCTGCATAAAAAATGCTACCTGTGCAGTAGTGCTGTACTCTGTGCTGTAACACGCCAAATATGCCAATTCCAAAAAAAAAAAAAACTGCTCCTTTTCAGAGGATTTGGCCCTTGTCCAAGCCACAATCGAAAGAAATCTAACTTGCCCCCTTTCTTCTTTTCACAATGTAGCAATCTAACAAAATGAATATTCATGTGCATCAATGAAAAAGTTGCAATCAACACAGTATTCATCTGAGTTCATTAGTTTACAAAATGTTCTACATTTGCTTTCCCAATGGAAGTGGCATTAGTCCAATGTTTCGATTTTATAAGTCAATTAAAAACAATAAAATAAAACAACTAACTAAAACAAATAATTAACATAACAGATTAAAATAAATAATTAAAATAATAAATACGTGGAACTCCATATGTCAGGACTCTTGTCTGCCTCTGGTTCATTCAAGTACTCTTTCATCTTGGCAATCTTGGATCCATAGGAGTCATCTTTTTTGGCATTCTGGTTATCTTGTCTTCACCTCCACCTGGAGGCAGGCATCTTTTGGTCTTCATCCAGGGGACTCCAGGACTCCATTGTCTCCCGTGACCTCCGGTATAAATAGTTAATGTTCTAAACCAAAATAGAAAAGAAACAGATTAAGTACATAGCACAATACTAACTTCACCCTTTTGCCAAAAATAAAACATGCTTGGTAAAAACCTTTCGTTTTTTGTTTTTTTTCTGAAATTAAACACAAGTTAAAAAGAAAACAAGCATATATAAAACAGCGTTCAATATTTAATACATTTTCTCTCTGCACACCAACCATGAGCTTCCATTATATATATATTTTTATTTATTTATTTATTTACTTATTTTATATTATATATATTTACATATATTACAGTGTTTATGTGCCATTATAACAATCAACTTTTTAACTTCTCTGTCACTGCCTCCTGATTGTACCCATTTATTTTCTCTTTTTGTGTTCAAGGGACTTTATCTGTTTCTACATGCTCAAGCTGCCTGATCTCATGTCTGGGATGGCATGGTTTGATTTGATTTACATGGACGAACTGCTCTATTGCTGTTTCACCTTCATTTTTCAAAATTTTATAAACTACAGGAGAGACCTTATCTATGATTCGAAATGGCCCCTGCCATGCTGCTAGAAATTTAGATTTTTTCTGTTTACTTTTTCCAAAATGAAATTTGTACACCTGATCCCCTACACTGTATTCCTCTACTGATGTCTTTTTATCATAGTAAGACTTTGCACTGTCAGCAGCTCTTTCCAGATTTCTCTGCACAAAAGCAAATGCATGTTGCAAATGCCTCCTCAGTTCATCAATATATTCATGAACTGTGGATGCGCTTATAAGTGTTTGGTCATGTGTTCTGTATAGCAGGTGTTGTGGTAACACCATTTTCCTACCTGTCAAGACCTCGTGGGGGCTAACACCTGTTGCTTTGGCAGGAGTTGATCTGATTGCCATTAAAACCAAAGGTAATCGTAAATCCCAGCTGGAACCTGCTTCTGCCACACATTTCTTTAAAATGTCCACAACAGACCTATTGCACCATTCAACTCCACCTGAAGAAGCCGCCCGATATGCAATATGTAGTTTTCTTTTCACACCCAGTATTTGCCATACCTTACTCATTAGAATACTTGTGAAATGACTTCCTCTGTCTGACTCAATTCTTTGTGGCAACCGAAACCTTGAGAACACATGGTTCACCAGCAATGTGGCTGCTGTTTGCGCACTACAATCTGGTGCAGGAATGCATTCAATCCACTTTGACATCAAACATACCACACTTAAAATATAACGGTTTCCTCTGCTCGACCTTTTTAAAGGCCCTACATAGTCTATTTGCAAATCTGACCATGGAAGAGTTAGGCCTCTTTTCATTAATGGGGCTCTATGCTTTGGTGAAGCAGGTTTAATTTGGGTGCATACTAGACATCCTCTAGTATATAATTCCACATCTTGGGACATATGTGGCCAGTAAGCATAATCTTTTAGTATTTCCAATGTTTTTTGTGAACCTCTATGGCCTGCAGTTATGGCATCATGTGCATGGTGTAGCATTAGCCCTCTGAATGAAAGGGGTACCACCCAATGTATTTGTCCTGTTATGGACTCTCTAATCATGAGTCCATTCTGTAATCTAATTTGTGTTTTGTTCTTTAATAGCACCCTCAACTCTTCTTTTCCCATACAATAATTTTCTGTTAAAGGATTTTGTTCAGGATCTATCAAATGATTATAATAGATTCCCAAAATTCGATCATTCTTTTGTGCCTCAATCAAATCTTGGTCTGGCGTGTCATGACTCCACTGTACCACTGGTTGATCTACCTCCTTTGGTGCTTTAGAACGTGTTACTGCATCAATTTGTATTTCACCCATTAAATAATCAATAGGTAGCAATTCTCCCATCACAGCCCCAATCTTAGCCAGGTGGTCTGCCTTATCATTTCCCTCCTTATCCTCTCCTGGTGTTTTTAAATGCCCACAAATTTTTCTCCAGTATATTGTTAAATCATTCTCTGACACCAATTTGTCTATGGCTTGTATCATTTTTCCATGTTTAAGTGGCTTTTTGTTGTATGTAACCATGCCTCTTGCTTTCCAACCAGGCAAATACTCCACAAAGCTATTCCGTGCATAGTCAGAATCAGTCACCAGGACAATTTCACTGAACTTTTTATCAACTGCAGTAGTAATTGCTTTATAAATGGCTGCCAATTCCGCCACCTGACTGCTCCTAGCTCCAATCCTCATCCCTATACTGGGGATGCCTTCACATTTCAACCAGACATTTCCTATTCCTGCCACTAATTGTTTATTACTTTCCTTTTCAATGTGAAAAGCACAACCATCCACATATACAGTTGGCAAATCCTTGCATGTTTTTTCATCAAAAGCTTTGTGCGGTGATTGTTCAAATTCCTGCAAACTAGTTTCCACTTCCATTTCATTTGGTATTTGTTCAGCTGCGCAGTCATGTAAATCAGCTAACCCTTGAGCAATTGGGTTCTTTTTATTTTGTCCATATCTCACTTCTACAGGAAAACCTTGTAATGCCAGCGTCCATGAAGTGATTCTGGACTGCGCTAGATTACCTGATCTAATTCTTTTACTTCCTAAAAATTGCAAAGGTTGATGATTTGTTTCAATAATCACCTTTTCTTCCTGAACAATGGGGCGGAAATGTTGTAGCGCCCACACAGTGGTTAATAGGGCCTTTTCACATTCATTAAATTTCATTTCAACTTGGGAAAATGCCTTACTTGCATAAGCAATGGTTTTGTGATTCAAATCGTGTTTTTGTGATAACACTGCTGACATACAATGTTCAGAAAAATATTTCTATAAAGAAATCCCTGTCCTTTATGGGATATGCTAAACATGGTGCCTTTACAAGACATTCCTTTAATTTAGCCACTGCATCAGACTGCTCTTTTTCCCATTTCCAGGGAGTATTCAGTTTAAGCAGTTTAGTCAATTGTTGAGTGATTTCTGCATAATTTTCAATGAACTTTCTGTTATAGCCTGTCATCCCTAATAAACATTTTACTCCTTTCACATTTTTAGGATCTTTTAATGTTTGCATGGCCTCTATTTTCTTCTTTTGTGGATTTAGCCCATGTTCAGTCACTTTATGCCCTAGAAAGTTGACTTTTTTCTTGCACCATTGTGCTTTTTGCAAAGATACTTTGGCGCCTGCTTTCTGCAATTGGCCAAGCACATGTCTTATTTCATCAAAATGGCTTTTCAGGCTTTCATTTTTTATCAGTACATCATCCACATAAACTATGGTTCCTCTTTCCGCTGCATCCGGCATGGCCTTTCTCAAAAATATGCCAAATTCACTCCCACTATTGATGTACCCGAACAGAGCTCTAAGCCAGGCGTATTGAGTCCTGTCAAATGTAAAGGAAAATAAATTCTGTATCTCCTCTGCCAATGGCACGCACCAATATCCAGAGGTGAGATCTAATGTGGTAAATAATTTTGAACCATGTACCTGAGCTAGGCCCTGATCAATGAATGGCAGTGGCCATCTAGATACTGGTACTCTTTTATTTAACCCTCTCAAGTCTGCACATAGCCGCCATTGACCATTTGGTTTTAACACACCTAAAATAGGTGTATTGGATGTGCTTTGAATGGGCCTGATGATTCCCCGCGATTCGAAATGTTTAATAATCTCTGCCAATGATTCTAAACATGCCAGCGGTAGTCTATACTGGCGTACAAACACTGGACTTCTGCTACACCCTTCTGGTAGTGTGGCCACATGTAAATCAGTTAAACCACAATCATAAGCATCTTTTGCAAATACATCCTTAAACTCCATAAATATCTCCCTCAGATTGTTCCTATCCTCATTGCTGTCACACGCATCTGCTAAGGAGATCTGCTCTTCTACCATTTTGGAAAATTCTGGAAAATCTTCTGGTAAGGGAATCTCGGCGCTTTCCTCTAACTGTGTGGCTGTGTCTTTTTGTAAAGCTGCCACTTTTAAATATTTTGGCATATCAGCTTCCACTTCAATGGGCTGATTTTCTGTTTCATTTTCATTTAAATTAAATATTATGCAATCCTCTTGATGGCAGCACACTGTCTCATTTGAATCATAAGGATACACAGAATTAATTTTAAATATTCCTTTGGGCTGAGCGTCCAGGTGTTCTGGCAACTCACCCTTGGCATCTACATACTTTTCAGGGATATTTCCAATCACCATGTTATTTAAATCTGCTGTATAATGTGATTTTTGTATGGCAATTCCTAATGGGGAGTTTTCCTCTAAATGAATATCCTGACAACCTTTATTATTTAACATACCTTTTACAGATCTTTCACCAATATCTACCGATGGAATGTATTCATAATCCAGGCCTTGCTGTTTTATGGATTCATTCAGGCATACAAATGCATCAGTCTTTCATCTGCTGTCCATTTTTGCATTTCAGTGTTATTGCAAACTGTTTTGTATATGCAGGAATAATAGTATCTTTCCTCATTTGTAATTCGATTGCATAAGGAACCAGTTGTGCACAATGATAAGCCCTTCTTTTGTCTTCAAATTCAGGTGCCGGACCACCTAGGCATGACCATATTTTTTGATTAAGGAAATCTAACACCATATACATTCTGTGCATGATGTCATTGCCCATGTAAAATTCATTGTGTGCTCCACTCGCTATCCATACATTATGGTAAATTGTTTTCTGCCCAATGCTAATTTTAAGCATGCATCTGCCTGCAATTCGGTTTTCAAAGTCTGGACTGTCCAACCCAGAAACATATTGGTTTTTAATCCTAAATTTCGGGATTTCTTCCCTCTCCATTATTTTTTGCAACAATTTCTCATTAATGAAACTCCTTTCATGTCCAAGCGCTAAAGTGGCTTTTATTGTTTTAAAATAGTCATTTATACCAACATGAACCCATGGTTGCTCATCTTCCATGTGTATTTCTGCCAGAGTGGTAATATGTTTTTCTGAATCTGTTTTAAGAGCAATATTCTGTTTGCATGTTTTCTCTTTTAAATAAAAACGTAATGTGTGCTCATCTATGGCAGTCTGCCAATTTTTCCTTGGGTCCAAGTACATTTGTGCAGGTAGTTTTTCATTGTCGCTCTTCATTTTGTCTTGACACATTAATATAACAGTGACACTAGGTATGCAACTATTCTGCAGATATACCTCCACAGCATCATTTGTTTTGGCAACGGTGTGACATTCATTTATGTTGCTGTTTTGTGATTTTAGTTTCTTAGGCCTCAATGGTTTTTTGGTTAAGGACCACAGCACTCCATTCACCCCATCTATGAGAGGAGACAATCTTTTCAGGCAATCTGTCCCCATCAGAAATGGAATTTCACAAATAGATGTGATCAATACCTCTTGTTTCATTCTCTGCTTTCCTATTTTTATGTCAACCTCAGTTACACCTATGATGGGCACCTCCTCCCCATTAAAGTTATGCACTGGACCTTGATTTTCCTTCACTGTGATCTGACTCTGTGAGGGTCTCCCTTCATTGATACTCTTTACCAGCTCCTTGGACATAATTGTGGCCTGTGCGCCAGTGTCAATCATAGAAAAGGTGTGGCATTTTTCTTCTACAGTGATGGGTACATAATATCTGTCCTCAACTTCCTCTAATACACATAAGAAGTGTGAATTCTTACTGATTTCAGGGCTCACCTTTCTCAGGCCTTTTTCACTTTTAGCTAAGCACATTGGTAAATGGAAATACATTTTTCCCTCCTTTTTACCCATTTCTGCGCAAGAGACTTTATTCATTTCTCCATGATCAGAGGTTTTTTGGAGTGTGGCCACTGTTCGCCCATCCATCTGGGTAACATCAGAGACCACATTACAACCTTCCAACTGAACATATGTAACAACATCATTCAGCAATTTCTCATTTTTTAATTCTGTGCATTTGTGATCATTTAGTGTGATACCAGCCCTTTCAGCCCCTTCAAAAATATGTGGCTCAAAGAATTCTTCAGGTGATTGACTTGTACCCTCCTTTTGAGTATTTCCTTTTTCTGCCTGTGTTTGGTCATTGTTTTGCTTGCCCAGGGAAGGAGCTATAGCATCCCCACTTACTCCCTGTTCACTGGTATTCCCCATGCATGAGTCATTTTTCTTAAATCTGTCCCTTTGTTCTTTTGGAATTCCTAATGTTTCTTTTTCATTTGTGCAAATCTTTACTGTTTTATTTAGCTCTAGGTTAAACCGTACCTCTTTTTTAGAAGTATTTGCACTTTCTGTCACATGTTCATTTACTGGCACTTTCATTTTTAATTCATTTTTAATTCATTAGGCATCTCAGAGTCAAAATTATATCAGAGCAATCTGTCATTTTTGCACTGCAGTTATCATGAGTACTTAGTCACTTTTCGGAAGCCCCCCCGGTCATTGCTATGGCCATCAGTCCCCTCTTTGGAAGGTTGTTTTTGCGCTGTATAGAGCTTTCCTATTTGCTCAGCTAACATTTTCACTTGGGCCTCAAGGCACTGGAACCTTTCCATCTCTCTAGAATCCTCTTTCTGTGGCCTAGGTCGATATTGTTTGTTTTCCCCCTGATTGGATCTATTCTGATACCTCTCAGGTGATTGATGTCGGTTGGGATGGTTTCTGAACTCTTGATTCATTTGTGGAGGGGAGCGGGGTGCACCCATCCTTTGATTATAGTCCCCTGGTGGGGAATCATTGTACTGACGTGGATTGTAGTTCATGTTTTGCCTCATGTCCTGTCTCTCAGATTGTGGCTACTGGCCCCTATGTTGATTTCCATTATCAGTAATTCGATCCACATATCGGGGTCTATCCTGATTACCATATATCATGGTGTTGGGATCAAATCTGCTCTGTGTCCCCAATGACTGGTAGGGACCATCATTTCTTTGATCTTGATTTTGTCTCTGGTTATTGTTCATACCTGCCATATCAGGCCGATATCCTACCCGGGGTCTGTCCCCTAAATACCTAGGGCTGATGTAGCGCTCCCTATTACTAGGATCATGTGATTGGAACATTGGTACAGGAAATGGCGATCTTTGTTGATTACCCCTTCGTTCAGGTGTCACATTATTTTTACCTTGGCTTTGAGCAGACTCAAGGGACATTTTGGCTGACCTGATTTCCATTACTGCGAAGTCCCGAGAAAGTCCCGCTTTGCCGCTGCTACTTGCTACTTGATGTGAAGAATCAGAATCGCTACGTTCGTTGTGAAGTACTCCAACATCCACAAGGCTTTGTGTTATCCCTCCTGTGGGCGTGCCTACATAAGAGAACCTGCGCGCGCACCGCACGCGCGCACCGGCGAAGTCCCGAGAAAGTCCTGCTTTGCCGCATCGCCGCAGCGTCGCGAGCTAGCGGTCAATCCTTATTAATATCACTCTTGCTTACATCTTGCTCCTAAACCGTGAGTGTTAGATTTTTATAGAGTCTAGTTTTTACGGACGTTTTGATTACGGGCTCTTGATTAACCTTTGGCCCAAATGAAACAAAATTTATATACACTTTGCACTGGAATGCCTCCCTTACCAAGCGTATTGTCCAATTCCAGCGAAACACAAGCCAAGACTGTTCCATGTGTCTCAACACCGTGTTCAGTCAGAGTAGAACTTCCAAAGCTTCCCGTTGTAAAAAAGCGTATTGTTCATCCTGTAACTAACTCACTGAAACAAACTGCAAGCACCCAGGATATACGTTTTTTTTATCCGGACTGTGTAATTCAAAGTTCTACCTTGAAAAACTCTAAAGACACTTTCCAGCCTCCCCCAAATATAATTAGTCATAATCAGGCAGGGTGTAGCACCACCTTACATGTCTCCTTGTCTGACAGCACAGTTTTAAGAGGGGATTCTATGGCTCAAATCTCCGAAACTAAATCCAGTCCCACTTCAGTAAAATCTCAGGGGGATGTAGTTGTGATTGACCTGCCTTCCCCTGGTTCTGACTTCACGGTACAAGAAACACTTGGTAATTTTTCCTTTTCACCTAAAATGTTTTCAAATGGAGGTCATACGAAATCTAATGTAACTTCCTCTTTTTTATTTCCCACTCCTCGCAAATGCCCTTCAACTGAAAAGCTCCAACCATCACAAAATGTGTCTAAAGTAGTTGAACTAACTTTGGGAGCAATGAATTTAACCTTACAAACCATCACCACATTGTTTAACACATTGAATACTAAATTGGATGTTCAGGACGCTCAGTTGTTATCTGTCTTGGCTTGGCTGGCCAAGCGAGAAATACCTTGGGCGTATCAACGACCGATGACTAATGAGCCTATTTTGCTGCCAACAGTACCAGTTGATAATTGTGTAAATCCGCTCAAACTGATGTCCGTTGCCACCATGACTTCTATTATGGCTCCTAATAGTCCCTCTGTAAAAGTACCACAGAATGCATTAGAAATATCCAATCTGCACTCCCAAACAGAAATGCAATTGTCTCCCATCACCATAGACAATTCAGGTATATTGTGCTCTCTCCCGTATATTGGCCAGGTCATCAGAGAGATTGCGCCTGTTCCTGAAAAAGGTCCAGGTGGGGAGACTATGAGTGCTCCAATTCCAGAACCATATACCATTTTTTCCAAAACTACGCCTCAATTACCATCTAAAGCTCTATCCTCTGGGAAATTTCCAACTAAAAAAGAAAAATTCAGAGGCGGTAAAAAAAAAATCCAAAAATGTAAAGAAAACTGAAGTTGGTGCACCAACAAGTTCGAAGCAATTTTTTAACATGCTTACTCTCCCTAACAAGCACAGTCAGCAAACGGCCTGTGCTATTACAAAAAAGTATACGCAACTAAGTCAAATGCGCAAACTAAAACTTGACTCCTTAACTGAAAATTCTGTACCTCCAGTTTCATATGCACCATTGGACAATTTGGTCCACGCAGTCCAAAATTATGAAAAACAACAAGTGAGTTTGGAAGTGCATCATCCCTCACTGGCTGCTGAACCCACCGACAAACAAACCCCAGTGCAAAGAACTGAGGTTTTGACCGCTGAGCGCTCCACATTAAAAGAACCAAGATCGTCTCAATCTTGTACATCGACTGAACACGAACAGGAGGTGCTGGCGAATTGTCGTTCAGAAATTAGGAAGGAAGTTGATGCGTATATGAGCAGATTTACCTCATTACCGATACTAAAAGGGCCCTCTCTTGCACCACTCAGCCTCGATACTCCATCCATTCAGCGACCTGGATCTAAACCTTCGGTCTCATTCAAGTGTGACAACACCAAGAAAGTGGCAGTCTCGCCCACTTCCTTGTCTATTAATGATGCTGAAATTGCCTCTTTGCTGAAATCTTTACGCCCTCTTGCAAGCAATCTACCTTGCTCTACAACAGCAACTTCCTTCAGTAATCCACCTGTTAAATCAATTCTGAAGACAAAAGTGGGTAAGGAAAAAAAGCATTGCCTTAGTGCTCGGTTGTCGTCCAGCACCATATCCACAATATGTGCTAAACCGTCATAGTATCCTACAGGTGTTTTCCGATATTCCACTGTTGCAGGACATCGGAACTTCAGATATAGCGCAGGTAGAGTTCTTTAAGGATAACTCAGTAAGTACGGCGTGTCTTTGGCTGACGTCCAGAGTTGTCAGAAATCTTATATGGGAAGCGAAGGATCAGCTCCTAGCTTTGGGTTTCTTACTTCTATTGGGTCCAACAAACTCCTCTGACGGATCCCTCAGGGCAGAAACATGGATCAACTCAGCCATAAGCGAACTTAACAAAGGTACAGACCCGATAGAAGGATACTCAAAAGATGATGTGACCTCTAAATGCTGTTGTAATTGTGACTCCAGAAGTTAACTCTCGTACAAGGTTAAGAATGAACGTACTATTACTCTTGCCTCTTGGAACACCCGAGGTTTTAGTCATTTGCTAAACAACACACTAGACACTCTAAATAATTACGATGTGACTCTATTACAAGAAACGTGGCTTACAAGCGTTCCCTCCTGGGACAATCATGCCATACACTTTTTACCAGCACTACAAGGCGGAAAGGGGCGTCCGATGGCTGGTCTTTTGACTGCCTCGAAATTAAGTTCTAATACTAGTATAATTTTTTCCTACGCCCCAAATTCTTTTTCTCAACTAACTGTTATCTCAATAGAGTCAACCTTGTACGCCTTAGTCAACTTATACTGGAGTCCCAAGAGCATTGACAATCGGAGGTTTTTGGTTGATGTTTCCACGATGTTGGACTTTATTGTATTTATCCCAAAAATACAGTACACAATTGTTGCTGGTGATCTCAATCTATACTGTTTTTCTGCTAATTATGTTTTAGGAGATTCGAGACGCAGATTGTGGGAACAACTTATGCATTTCAGAGGCTTTTGTATGATGAATGGGAGTAAATTTGACATTAGTGATTCTGCTCATAAATGGCAACAAGGTGCTGCAAAAGCCACAATTGATTATATCTATGTGGATGACAAGTTGTATTCGAAAATCCATTCCTTTAACTTAGAAACCAATCCAAATAGTGACCATCTTTTGCTCACTATTAACTGGTTGACCAATGTGCCTTCTACTAAATGCAACACAGTGGCAAATTTGGGTCAAATAACTGTTTCTAATCAGTTAAATCGTATAATCTGGAATGAAAACAAACTAAATGACTTAAATAATTCCTTGCAAGCTGCCTTTTGTCACTCACGAGAAAAAACATCCTCCACTGTTGTCCCCTATTATGATCTCATACAACATTTTGCAGATAATAGGGTGCGTAAAAATCAGACCTTTAGAGGCTCACATGTCTTTGATGTGGAAGCGAAAATCAAAAAAACTGAATTTCGGTTCCAGAAAAGAGAGGCCTTGAAGCTCCCATTAAGCATCAGGTTTATAATTCTCACTCAAGTTAAAACCTCATATAGAAATTGGCAAAGACACCATCGCAGTAGACTATTCCAATGAGACGGAGAACTAATGCTGCAAAGCATCCGCGACCATAACACGGCTCAAATTTGGAAAGCTTTAACTAATGCCATATCCCCTGTGCAATCTATGTCGCAACTGCAAAGTGTGCCGGAAACAAGTTGGATTAGCCACTTCTCTAAAGTTTACGCTGGTCCGCCCAATTCCGAATCAACTCTTAGCACCTTTCCCCATAAAGGGTTTCATATCACCATCTCTAAATCTGACATATTGTACTTCATCAATAAAATAAGTCAGTCTAGAGCTCCTGGTCCTGACGGACTGTCCAATAAAACTTTCAAACAACATCCAGTAATATGGTCATCAATTCTACACCAAATTTATGAACATATTAATGAAACTCAAGAGATTCCTGCATCTTGGAAACACTCGTTGATTGTTCCAATCCATAAAAAAGGTGATTGGAGTCTCCCTGAGAACTACAGACCCATTGCCTTACTAGATGTCCCTGGGAAACTTTATAGCCGTATCATTCTACAAGAATTGAACAAATGGGCCATTAATCAGCTCAAAAGAGATCCGTTTCAAACCGGCTTTGTTGCTGGCTTAGGGACATCAGTGAACTTGATCACCCTGAACATGCTAAAGTCTAAATATGCAGAAGTTAATCAACCACTGTATATGGCCTTTATAGATTTTCATCTAGCATTTGACTCGGTCGACAGAACATTGCTCTTTCAGAAACTGCAGAAGTATGGTTGTCCTCTATCATTATTAACTATAATTAAAAAACTACATACAAAAACATCTATTCAAGTAAGACTATCTCTCGATGGATTACTATCGGCGCACATCGAGACTTTGAGAGGCTTGAAACAAGGGTGCATTCTGGCGTCCACTTTGTTTAATCTATTCATTTTAGATATAGGTGTCTCTTTTGAACAAGTAATATCCGATTCACCAAAACTAGGATCTCAAAAGATCATATGGCTCCTTTACGCCGATGATCTTGTCCTTATTTCTCAAACTCCCAAAGGACTACAAGAATTATTGAACAAACTAGACACTTATACCTGTATTAACAACCTGATCATTAATGTGGACAAGACACAGATAGTAGTATGTCAAAAAAAGAGACACACGAAATTGGTGAATTTCCAGTGGTATTTGCAGAAAGCCCCTTTAAAGATTGTACCCTTTTATAAATATCTAGGGTTACCATTTTCTGGCACTGTGAAAAATCAAATTTATAATGATACCTTGAAAGCAAAATCCATGACTCTTATATTTCAAGCAAAAATAAGGTTGCATAAGTATGGTAAATTTACCTCAGCTCATGTTGTCACTTTCTTCAATCAAAAAGTTGTCCCAATTCTATCTTATGGAGCTGAAACATTGCTTCCACAATCAAGAATTTATTGGGACAGACATGAAGGGAATTTTTGGAAAGCAGTTTTTTGTCTACCTACGTGTACTCCTATGTGTATGTTAAGGTACGAATTGGGCCTCATCTCGTCTGCACTAGTTCTTTGGAAGTTCTGTAACTTTTACCGTAAATGTCTGTTGGGAATTAACACCATGAATTTGTTGGGCCCAATTGCAATGTACATCTGCTCATCCAACGATGTGTTTCCCAAAAAATGGGTGATAGACATTTTGAAAGTATTAGTAGATGCTGACATCCCCATTGACTTGCTACTTACTAACCCTGATCAAGCAAAAAAAAGAATATACTGGCATGATTGGATTGTAACACAAGAACTTTGTTCAAATTATGTGGATTTTGATTTAAATCTCTTTCCACATAAGAAGTTCAAACAAATGGCCAATTATCTTCTAAAGTCTCCATCGCATTATGTACGTGCAGAAATGTTAAGAATGCGCCTGAATCTTCACCCGACAAATCAAATTTTGGCAAGACGTGGTCTAATCTCAAAAAATGAAAGTTTCTGTCGCTTCTGTAAAGACTGTAAACAACTAGAGTCATTAGCTCATATAGTGGTTGATTGCCCGGCTTTGAATGGCTTACGCGAACACTACTTTCGCAAATTGTTGCAATTAAACTGTGATCGCTCTTCAAATGAAATATGGAGCTTATTAATGACGAGCAATCGAACTGCCATTCATATCGCTCTTACGCAGTTCATAAAAACAGTCCTGCCTTGAAATCCTTCTTTTATGTTTAATTAACAATTTTATGAATTTTTTTTTTTTAATATATAGGTTGTTCTTTTTTTTTTAATCTATACTTGGCTAATATTTGTTAAATCATTTTTGTGGAAATCGAGAATAATTTGATTTCAATATGGTTAAACTTGTTATGTCTATCCATATGTATATTTTTAATGAAAAAGATTATTAATTGATATAAATTATGTAAAAAGTATTTAATCATGTATGTTGTAATGAATAATATTTTGAAAGGTTGAATTTCTTCAGCCAACCAAAATAAAAAAATAAAAATTACTGTGGCTGAGGGTTCTTTAGATTTAGGTCTAGTATCTTTCATTTTATCACTTTCTCTACCCTGACAATAGAGTACCTCATATAGTTTTGTGCTTTGATGTACAATCCATTCAAGGGACTTGTCACGGTCAAATTCACGGACCAATTGGGATATGATGTCTTTCTGTAGCCCATAGAAGTATGCAGTTTTAAACTCATTGGAATTTGGTTCAAAAGGTACATCAAAGCGAGAAAATGCTCTTTTTAAGTCTTGTAAAAATTGGCGAGGAGATGTATTAGGTCCAGCAGTGATTGTGTAAGCGAATTTCTTTGCCTCCTGCAATGACTGAAAAGGAGAAAAATGACGCCTAATTTCTTTTTCAAACTCCACCCAGGTCATATTCTGCTGTTCATTTAATCCCCTTATGATGCTGGCCGTCGGGGCATCTAAAGTTAAATGAAAATATTGTCTGTACTGTTCCTTAGGTATCTGGAGTGCTTTAAAAATGTCATGCACCGCTTCTAAGTGATCCTCAATGCAGCATTCACCTCCCTTTTTAAATGGTTTGATCAGGGCTTTAATGGATTTCATTATTTTTATGGGGCTACTTGTTGCAATGCATGGAATTGCACTACTTTGTGATTCAATCCTGTTTTCAGGTGTATGAGATTGGTGGCTGCCCCCAATGGGAGTATCAAATCCCCCAAGGGCGCTGCAACCAAGTTCAGTCACCGGCCCAGACACTGGAGCACTAGCTCTTTGGGCAGAACTAGAATTCACCTCCACTCCATTGAATGTGGTACCCTGCCGCCTCTCCTGGGACCTGGGAATGCACATTTGCTGTTCTAAGTCCTTACACTTTTTAAGGAGTCTGTTTGCTTCATTTTGCAAATAGTTGTTTTCATCACTCATCTTATTAATCACCTCCTGCATGTCGCACATTTGCATTTGGCATTCATTGAACTCTTTATTTCTCTTGTCTCTTTCTTGAGTCATTTTAATCATTTCTTGTTCTGCACTCTGGAGATCACATTCTTTTTCACAATGTTCTTTTTGTAAAATCTGCATTTCTGAAACAACCTCATCTTTATCCTGTCTAATGTGGTCCACTAAGGCTTTTAAGTGTACCAATTCTTGCTCACTATCCTCAAATTGTTTCTTGCTTTTGGATAACTGAGCATCAAAGTCTCTGCATTTTAATTGCATGTCTTTTTGGCATATATCTAATTCTGCTCTTAACATTTCCTGATTTTTACTTGCCCCATCTAATTCAGTCTTTAACCTGGTAATTAGCTGGGTATCATTTTCCTGCATTTGCAGGGACCTATTCAAAATAAACCATATTTTGCCGCATAGCCGTATTAAACAGTCTTTCCCTGCACTTTTATCGGCTGCATTCAATAATCTTGTAAGGCAGACCTGAATTATGCTGCCTTCTGCAAAAATATTGTCTAGTTTTTCTTTCTGCACCTCACCCTGAATGCGGTCATGCCATTCTAAGGTACTGTTCGACGACCACGTCCCATGTGCAAACAACTTTGCCTCTAAATATTGCACTTGGTCTGAAAATGTGGTTTCCCTTTGTGACATTCTGAAATTCGTTTTAGTGGCACACTGCTATTATAAAATGGGTTCCCTTTAATGTGCAAATGGCAGTGTGAGACACGCTTGCCACGCCCAGTAGGTACTCTATGATCACTTTCCCGGCCTGCAACGCACCATAAATATGTTGGGTATTTTGTGGATATTTGGGGCTTTGCAGTATTTTCTTACCGCCAAAATATCTTTAGCAATAATCACTCTTTGTATTCATATTGGGTCACACATGACAATAATACATTGCATTATTTCAGAATTCAGACCTATTTAGATGGTATGCGCGGTAGTTTGCGTGGTTGGTTGGTATAGTGGTTGGTTTATTTGTGGCCCCAATATCCAACATCCCTTGTTTCTTATCTAGATTGTTCTTGATCACTAGAGAGACCTCAGGCCTACATTTTAGGGATACCACATTTTCAGTGTTAGTGTTGTGTGCCACCATGGGCAATTGTGGTATTTTTGTGGTAATTTCCACTACCTCATATACGGTAGGGAACTATGTCCAGAGAGTCTCTCTTCCCATTGACTCATGTACCTCCAACAGGCTGTGCTACAAACAGTCACTCACAACTGTCCATACTGAATAGAATCATGCACACATCTGCTTTAAAATGACAATTGCACTGTTTAAAAATCTACCCACGTTTAAACCTTTCCCCATGCAAAATGAAAGAGAAAAATAATACACACTAGCTATCTGTTTTCAAATATTTTTTTATTATAGAAATTTCATTTAAACACAGTTTAACTTTTTTTACAGAAATAAATAAAATGGTACAACATTATTTGTGATAAAATGAACAGAGAGCTGCGAGAATATATCCAATTGGTAACATTAAATATGCTGATAAGAGACTGAGACTCCCTCTAATACACTGACTGAACAGCTTTGCGCACTTTCGCACAGCTCCCACTCGCTTCTGTAATTACCTTATCTGTTCAGCATGAGTTTTCTCCGGCTATTCTCTTTCTGAATTTGGCTCCCTTGAAGATCAACCCCATTGAGAACAAGCATCTGCCGTTCTCAAACCGGGGTTATTGCCTGGAGCTCTTAGCTTTTGCAGCAGGAATGCCCCAGCCAGGAAAGAGATCCTTCTCCCAGCTCTGCAAGATGTCGACTGCCTTCCCCCTCTTCTCAAGCTTCTCCAGCAAAGTTCTAATCACAGCCTCTAGCATGATACTTGCTATGACGCTGCTCCAATCAGAATCAATCATGTCATCTCCTCCCTCACTACACAATGGCTCACTTCTACAGTGGCAATTGTAACAAACTGATTTCCTGCTCCTTCGAGCCCTTTGCTTCCTGTAGTTATGTGGACAGAGCAGCAGAGAAAAAAATGAATGTGCGTTTAAAAGTTCACTTTCAGAGTAGGCCTAATTCTGCAGTGGAGACACATTTTTATTAGTGGGTTATGTTAAATGAAGTTTTATTAGTCAGGTTAGTTGTTAATAAGGTTAGTTATTAATTTTCAAATATGTCTCTTGCAACATAGGCATTTCAGGTGAAAAATAGTGTGCATTTTGAATGTGCAGATGTGTGCTTTTAACTGTAAAAATGGATTTGCATCTTATATATAAAAATCGTTTTTTGACTGAATAGCCTGTCTTTACTTATATGTCCATGTTACTCTGGCAACACATATAGCAATGCACCACACCCATGTAGTGGTGCTGCATAAAAAATGCTACCTGTGCAGTAGTGCTGTACTCTGTGCTGTAACACGCCAAATATCCTTATAGGATATTTGATGGGTGTTTGATTCAATGAGTATGTTATGCTGCAGTGGTTGTGGCCAGGGCCTAGAGTCTTGGGTGCATGGCCAAAGGTGCTTCGGCCATGCACCCAAGACTCTAGGCCCTGGCCACAACCACTGCAGCATAACGCACCTATGCTACCAAACATTTTTGACTGTGGTATGTGGGCTGCTTATAGCGGATATTAATTACAATCAATGATCTACTAACAACCCAAACTGACATCATACTAAAGTAAAATAGCTAGCAGTGCATTTATTATGTCGACGGACAGCCGCGATGTCTGCGGACATGGCAAACACATCAGGGGCACCTGCCACCTAAACAAATACAGTATTTTACCCATCTCTTACTCCCCAACCCTCCCCAAGCACTCCTACACACCAACACACTCCCCAAAATTGCATTTTGCCTCTGATGTCCGCAGATCCAAGATGGTGGGCACATCAAAACAATGTGACACACCTCACACCTCACTTCAGCCAATCAACGAACACGTTGCGTGTCCGCGGACATGACGCCAGCCAATTAACCAATTGGTGTCCTGTCCGAGGAGAGGACATAGATGTCACTAATTATTTTGCATTACATTTTGGTAATTTAAAAAAAAACTACTAGACAGATGTACACCAAATTAACAAAAGCAAGCTTTTGGGACTAAGCCGCCACTCCTGCCGCAAATTTGGTGGAAATCCGTCTAGCGGTTTGGGCTGTAGGTGTGAGCAAAGTTTTTTACCATTATGTCTATGGGAAAAAATACATTTTGGGACCCCCCTATAACTTTGCCCCCCCTGGACCAAACCTCACCAAACTTTGCAAAGAAATTCAGAGTGAGCCATATACCTTATTTGCAATTTTGGTGAGGATTCGTCCAGGGGGAGCAAAGTTATAAGCGCCACCCAAAAAGTGTTCTTCCTATGAGATGAGCAATTTAACCATAAGTACATGGCCGCTACCGCAGGCCATGTAATATATATATATATATATAAAGTACAGGTAAGAAATTGAGTCTTCCAACCTGCATTATAGCAGAGCCAGGCCAAAATGAGGAATAAAGACGTTCTTTTTCAAGCGTGTCACATTAAGAAAATAAGTGAAATACATACGAGTTTCAGAAAGGCAAGGTTGAATGAGCCAAGAAGCCAAGGTCGTTTCTGACTGGAAGGAACAGGAATTAGTTGCAATCTATGTAGGAATTAACCACCTGTTCAGAAGGCAAGGATAAGAACAAAGAAGATGCCAGAGGCTCATTGGAAAATAGTCTTTCTAATACGCCTAAGCTTGATTTTGTAGTCTTCAGTCACGTGGGGAGAAGGAGTTGGATGAGCATGATGGTCACACCTAAGCATGAGGGCAGAGTGTGTCTTCACTCCCCTGTATTCTGCTAGAACAGAGAACATGTTCAAGGACAAGTTCAAAAGATTGACAGCAGACCACTGAGGCGATGATGGATGATGTTCTAATTGGTGAGAAGCTATGGTTATGACCAGCTCGCCAAGCACTTGACAGTCTAGCCTGCGTGCTGCTAGAATGAGTGGAAGAGGGCTGACGGAGGTTAGAAATCAGCCAATGATAGAGGGCCACATAATTAGGAGCCCTATAGTTAAATAGCCAATAGGACGTTCTGTATTTATTGACGTTCATAGTGACCTGTTTTGAAGGAAGGACTCAGTTGCCCCACCTGATGTTAAGACACCTCATTTTTACACCCATTAGACGAGTATGGATTATATACTTAGATGTTCCCTTAGACCCAATCACACATTCTAGTAGGTTTTATAGTTTGCCACGTAGGATGATGTTAGTGATACGCATGTTGTGCGTCACCTATGATGAGATTTTAGTGTGAAAGAGTGCTTTTTTGTGAAGTTTGTTGAGATCTTGCTATGATACGTACAAATGACGTTAGTTCTACTCCCTGTTTTAGATAATTGACATTAAAACAGTTATCTTTTTGCCTACTTCCTGAGTCATTTTGATTATTGATGTTTTGAGTAATCTCTGCATCCCTATTCACTCAGAGTATAGTTACCTTGTCTTAAAGGGCTGCAAGTTCTCCAGTTCACGTGGTAGAAGAGAGAGGATGTTTTAAAGTCTATCGACCTAAGTAAGTTTTGAGGTTCCCGCCAATATCAGATGCCCTCTGCCATTTGGCTGAAAGGACGTGAGGCTCCCTATAGATAGCAGATTAGAATACATGGACATGCTTGCAAGCTAGGGTAGACGGGTTCGCTAGTTTGAACGATAACCTAGCATCTATGGGAAGCTGATCGGATGAAAGGTTGAAGATGCAAATAAAAGAGGCAGATGATCCTGACGGTCGAGAGCTGAAAAAGAAAAAAACACGGAAGGTGAGTACAAACTGAGTGAGTTGGCAAAAAGTGTGAATGGGCAGCAAGGGAAAACAGTGAAAAGAGACAGATAAGTAATGGTGGGTTGGAAGGGATGGACAACTCGAGACGATGAAGGTCAAGTTTTAATGGGGATAATTGAATCGAGATGATGAGCGTCAAGTAATTTAAGAAGGTTGACTTGAGACAATGAGCGTCAAGCAACGAACCCTGTGAGACGAGGAGCGTCACATTGGGATATAACCAGTTTCCTGAATTTTAAAGAACGTCAGCAGGATCTATTCCCTAGAACCCTATTACAGGTGATGTAGGAGCCAAACTTGTTTTAAAGAACAGTTTAAAGAGGGAAGATCACACTCAATCAGAGTATTTTTAGGGGTGAAGTGATGAATTTTAGGGGTGAATAGTTTTGAAATATAGACTGATATATGTGACTGGTTGAGTATTTACGTATGTCTGTTTGTTTTATGTGATTGTGTAATAGTGATGAAAATATGGAGGAATTGGAAAAAAAGGAAAGGAAAGACAAGAGCTGGAAAAGATGATTATTTTTGGGAATTTAATTGATAGTGTTTAGTGAAAACAGAGTAAAATAAGGAAAAAATTGATATAGAGGGATTGTAGCCTGCGACGATTGATGCAAGCTCATATTGTATTATTTTTCTGAAAAAGTATCTGTTTGAATAAAATTGCAAAGAGTAACAGAGAGTGTTGACTGTCAAGTCTGATGAGTCAACAATGGAGGATATTACTCCGCTTACGCACCCGTGTAAACAGCTTCCGAAGCATGCACCCAAGCTTAGACAGTATATTGCAGAATAGGTTAAGGGCACGGCAAATAAAATCTTTACGCCGTGGCCACAAGGGGGGTTATTATTGAAGGTGGTTTTGCAGCATATGCCGACATATTTGCATGCTGCGTACATGGGAAAAAAGTTAGACAAACAACTAGCGAGCTTAGAGCTCTGGAAAATGTACCAGGAGGGGAGAGCAGATCCGCCTCCTATAGATTGGATACTTAATGTATGCACAGAGGTGGGTGAAGAGCCTTCCGCTCCACCCGCTGCGCCCGAAGCAGACAGTGATAGTAGGAAAGATGACAGACCGTACCCACTAAGAAAGATCAAGGCAGCAGCACAGTATATTACCCCGGCATATGAGTCACGTGTGCAAAGCAGCGACGAGGGTCCGGAGAAAAATATTCAGTGAGATGTAATCTCTAAAGTCCCCAGGGACAAAGAGAGATGGGACAAGGAGAGAAGTGATAGACCAAGTACATCTCTAGATATAGGAGGAGATATAAAAAGATGGAAAGGGAAAAAGGATAAGGCTGATGAGGTAGCGCTTTTACAAAATGAATGGATGGGAGGACAGATTTTTCTCAAACTCAATGGTAAGAACATCAATGACGTAAGGCAAGGGGAGGATTGTGATGAGCAGGACAAGAGTAATGGAGAAAGAGAAGAGCAGCTGATAGAGGAAAGGGTAAAAAGAAAGGATAGACAAAGATGGGAACAACTGTACCAAGATGAGCAACAGCGAGAAAGTGAGAAGGCAGTAGAACAGAGGAAATATGATAACAGACAGAGGGCAATTACAGAGCGAGAAAAGTTAGAAAGGAAAAGAGAGGAAGAAGAGGAACAAAGATTAAGGGAGAAAAGAATACAAAGGCGGAGAGATGAGATACGAAGGGCAAATGAGAGAACAAAATCGAAAAGGAAAGAGGAGGCAAAAATAAGAGAGGATGCAAGGAAGCGTAGAGAAATTGATGATGACATAGAACAAAAGAGAAGGCAGAGGGAACGCGATATTGATCTTGTAGAAAAGGAAGTAATGGATCCTGATCAAGTTGTATACTGGTAATATTTAGAAGAGTTCTTCCCAACACAAAACCATAACCAGGTCTGTCTGGAGTAAATCTGGAGGACGAGTTTGACTCTAGGAGTCTTGGGGATGCAATGGATAAAGTCTATCATGAGATGAGGACAAAGAAGGGTTTAGAATGGAAGGGCAAGAACGATTGACTTGAGAGTACGCAGCTTTATGACAAAGAGGGAGGCCCATGTAGTTTCGAGCCTAAAGAGGTGTCTTTAGACAGACTGACTCTGAATAGAGACGAAGAGGAAAGATGTTCTATGAGTTGGGGACAGGAAATGTCAGATGAAGATGCAGAAGTCATCCGTGGGGGAAAGGAAGGTAACACAGGTGGTTCTGAAGGATGTTTTTCTATGGATCTAGGCCTCCCCATCTCTCGAGCATCAAGGTCCTTGACGCGGCTGGGAAGACCTAGAGGGCGTTCCCATGGTGAGAGGTGGGATTCGCCACCATATGTGAACAGGTTACGATTGCTGCAAGGTAGAAGGCAATGCGGAATCACTGGCCCCGTTTTGGAAAGATTAACTGAAGGGGACGAATGCGAGTTTGGGATTTCTCTGTTTCCTTTATTAGAAAAGGGTGGGGCCAGAAAGCAGTATATAGCATGGCCACAAATGGATAAGGATAATTTGAGGTGCAAACTCCTGAGTTTAACTTCTGGTGCTGGGAAATGGATACATGGGTTAGAGAAAATTACTGGAGGACACACGTTTGCTATAGGGGACATTAAGCATTGTCTGATTGCCATTCTTGGAGAAAGAGCTGATGATGTCTGCTCAAGAGCAGGGTATTCTGGAGTTACTACAGTTAACACTGCTCATGATGGAGCAGTGTTTATAATAACTGTAGGGCAGCAGTCTGGAAAGCGCTTAGAGTAGTATATCCAGACACATCCGATATGGGAGCTATCATGACAAAAATATGCAGGAAGGAGACAATATTCTTGTTTACATTCAGAATTTCGAAGAGGCATGGGCCTTGGAGACATGAGAAGCTTGGGGGAATTCTATACTTGTGTTTTATCATATATTATATCTAGTAAGGAGGGAGGAAACCCGGGGAGACACTTGACGACAAACTACATCACTAGTGTTTAGTTCTATCTGATCGGAGTAGGATAGACAGTAGATAAAGAGAAATAGAACTATAGTCGACAAGTCAAGTGAAAAAAGGTTACTGTGTACACTAAATAAGAACAGCAACTTAAAACCAAGAGTTTAATCAAAACTATAGAGTACATTTTAAAAAAAGTGTTAAATCAACAATAGTGTGAAATGATAATCATAGGTTAAGCAATTTCGTGATTTTCACACCGTATATCATAGGAAATATAAACCTCTTAATGGAAAATGAATTGTAAACATAAGTACAAGCATCAGTGATAAATCACTGAATAACATTTTCAATTTGTTCGCACAAATTTCAATTCCAGAAAACTCTGATGTTATGCAGAGTCATACAGTCTCGACATGTTTCAGTTCATATGTCAGATGTACAGAACTTTCTTTGGGAGGGAGGTACAAATGGATTTCCTATATTCAACCAATGGGCATGAGCCCTTCACCAGACCTGTCATAAAATAAAAAGGAGGATGTGGTCAGCTATAAATGCTGTGTAAGTCTCCAAATAGAACCCATATATGGTTTGTGAACTAGTAAAACAAGGTGACAAAATTACCTCGAGTCGGTTTGTGTGGGGGCGGACAACTCAGCAAAGAGGAGTCAAAGGATACACGCAGTACGCCTTAGGCGTTACTACAAAAAAGCACAGTAAATGGCTTTTAGATCTCTATCAGGATTAGGGCAACCCCGGTCAAACACCCTTAAGAGTTAAAAATTAAGCGGTGTGCTAAAGTGTGAACCACCTTCACATGTAGCAGTAAAACCACCAAAGTGGGCAATTGGTGAGGGGTGGTCAGCTAGGATAGTCACCTGCCAAGAACAGCAGTTTTAAGGAGGCTCGGGTTCAGCAAAGTCAGGTGTTGTCACCTAGAGAGGTAACAGAGACAGCTGTAGATACAAAAGTGGTCTATATGTACAAAGGCGGTATGTCAAGAGGTCAATAGTAAGGCGCTCACAAAAGGCCAACAATACCTTAGGTATGCCAAGCATCTAGAAGCCGATTGCTGTGGAGCTACGGATGGTGGACGAGTCCTGTTTGTGAAAACACCTCACGAGTGTCGTGGTCGTAGGCATCCGTCTGGTCTTATCGCAAATAAGATCAATGTCAGATGACACTTAGAAAGATATATGTGGACAGGTTAAAAAATGGAAAGGTAAGTACCTTAATTCGCTGGTTAATGGTGCGGGTGCCTGTGACAAGATCACAAGGGTTCTGCAAGTCACGGGCTGGGATCCCTCTGCGAAAAGGAGCATATATTAAAGGTCTCGTTGTCAGTGGATCGCGGTGGTAACAACATCAAAATAATGCTAATACGTGGCTCCTAATGGGACAACTACATGAGCAGGGGCAGTAAATGATGTGGGTAACATGTTGTGTGGCAACGGGTCTAAATTGATAGAGTAAGTTTTACCGTCGGTGAGGCCAGCAAGGCTAGCTAGTCCGTTGCTGCACCCAGATTAGAGAATGGACTGAAAAGACTGGTGGCCATATTAACATGGACCTTGCACACAGGGCAGTGGAGCTAGACACCCCGGTGTACAGGTGGAGAGATTATGATAAGGGCTGCCAGAAGCAGTACAAAAGCAGAGTTCAAGAAGTTAGTGGGCATGTAAGCAAAACCATGGCCAGAAATACAGCTGACCATTGCGCATCACTGTAGGCTTCTGCAAGAGAAGAACAGAAAGAAGGACGTGCTAGAAAGGGTGAATAAGAAAAATTAGTGCAGAAAAAGTTATCTAAGTATGCCATTGAAGGGGCAATGTTGCCCAGTGGGAACGGATCAAGTTCACTGCAAACAGCAAATATGCTGCATAAAAATAACCAAAGGCAGATCGACCAAGGAAATAGTGGATTTGTTCAATGAGGAAGGGGAGGCTTTCGAGGCAGAGGCTTCCTGAATAATCAGGGAAACCTCCAGAATAATCAAGGTGGGTTTCAAAACTTTCAGAATAATGATCAGAACATGACAGAGGGGCAAGTTAGGAGACTTCCTCCTATATGTTGGACATGTGGTATGTCAGGGGACCTTGCTAGCATGTGTAGAAGTAAGGGATACCTGGAAAATGGGCAGTTTTCAAGAGGGGGGACTTCAAACCCGTCTGCATATTCACAGCAGAATGGAGATGTGTTTGCTCAGGATCAGACAGCGCAACAATCACAAGCGCCAAGAGTGCCAGAAGACTTTCAAACACAGCAGGTGGCAGCAAATCTGCCACACGGGGAGTCACAGCAGTCACCCATGCAGATACAGCACAGCACATATACAGGACAGTTAATTACTCCTAGAATAGGGGGTGTTACTCTCAATGAAGGGACGCACTTCAGACGTACAGGGACTGTATCCACAATAGGACAGCTGACTGGGAGACTTGATGTGTTCAGTACTATCTTTGACGCCGAATCCTCAAGAGGAACCTATGGTTGACATCAATATAGGGGGCACATCTTTTTCATCTGTAGTAGACAAGGGGGCGACACGATCGTGTATACAAGAGGGGAAATTCTCTATGTCTGGAAATGCCATGAATACTCAAGGTTTCACAGGATTTACAGGTAGAGTTCATTTTACTGAAAACTTGCCAATCTCTATAGGAGAGTGTGACATGTCTGCACCATTGTCATACTCAAGGCAGACACCTGTCCATATTCCAGGTCGAGATTTAATGACTAAGTTCAATATTACAATTTTGTTTACTGATAGGGGAATGCATTATTTAAATGTATGCAAAATGATTAAGGCATTTACAGGGCGAATTGCAATGTGAGCCATACCACTAGAACCAGAAGTTGTTCTTTATGGAGTGCGAATTCTGTTAACATGGTTGCCAGGATTAGTGGGAAAGACTGTGAATTCCTGATAAAATTTTATTCAGGCCCATGATGTCTATGGATGAAGAGGAAGGACGAATCTTTCCTTTAGATATTGAAGCAGCTATAGTACGGGAAGAACTAGCTATGCTCGATGGAGTTGACCATGATGGCAGACGATGGCGCACAGTAATTGCCCTAGGGGAAGGTTATAGTTCAACTGATGTCACTGATGAGGATATGTTTGGTGACCACCCGGCAAATGACAAGGTATTATTTGAGCTAGAACTGGATATTACTTATTGGGTGAAAGCCATCAGACGAGAGGTCCCTCAGAAAATGATGGTAGTACGGAAACGTCCCGAGCATTTTGAGGAAGACATGGCAAAAGTGCCATAATCATTATCGACCACAGGCCCATATGATAGAGGCCTATTGAAGGGGGTTGGAGAAGTAAAGATTAAATTGAAACCATGAGCAATTTTACCTCAAGACCAACAGTATCCTATGTCTCGAGAGGCAGACAAAGGTATTTTTAAGAAAATATCTGCCATGTTGGAACAAGGTATTTTAGTGATGTCAGAGTCACTGTGTAATGCCGCAGTTTATCCGATTAAAAAGTCAAAAGGAGGGTCGTGACATCTAATTCAAGATTTGAGACCAATTAATCAGATTGTAGTGGCTGAGTTCCCTCTAGTTCCTAATCCTTCCATGATCTTATGTAATATCCCTGTTGAAGCATGGTATTTCACTGTGATTGACTCAAAAAATGCATTTTTCTCAATCCCATTGCATAAAGACTCACAGGGTCTAACGTCATTTACATTTAGACAGACTAAACTGAAAAGTACTCGCTTGCCTCAGGGGTACTGTGAGTCTCCATCAATTTTCAATAGAGTCCTGCAGATGGACATAAGGTATATTGACTTGAAACTGTTGTATTGCAGTACGTGGATGACATATTAGTCCGAAGCCTCACAGAGGAAGGATGCTGACATGATTCAATTTAAATAATGATTATTCTTGCAGATAAAGTAGACAAGGAGAAATTATAGTACTGTCAGGAGGAAGTACTGTATATAGGGCAGTTAATCTCGCATGACAGAAAAAGGATTACTCCAGAGAGCTGAGGCTATTTTAAAAACAGCAAAGCCACACACGATAAAGCACATGCAGAAATTTTCGGGGCTTTGTAATTTTGTCAGAGCTTGGATCTTAAATTACAGTACATACATAAGGCCCTTGTGTCAAGCTTTAAAGAAAGCACAAGCGAATGCGGACAGAATTATCTGGACGGAGGATATGGAATGAGGGTTTGATGAGTTGAAAAGGGCAATCTGCACAGCCCCAGTTTTAGGAATTCCTAACTATGCAGAGGAATTGTTTTATTCTTGCATATGCATGGTACAGTGATGACAGCTGTGCTCACGCAGAGAACCACGTTACAGATACAGATACATGATTGAAGTAGTTTGTCCCTTTTCAAGGCTGATCAAAGCTGGACCATGTACTCACGCAGATGCCACCTGCGCTGCAAATTCTTTAGTACAGGAAGTGTTTCCTAGATGCGGGATATGTGACATATTAAGATCAGATAATGGCCCTCATTTTGTTAATTAAGTTTTTGAGCAGATACACTTGTTGCTTAGCATAAAGCATAAGTTCTTGTCTGCTTATCGCTGGCAAGCAAATGGGATCTGTGAGAGACTCAACGTCTTGCTTAAGGAGAGAATAGACAAATTGAAGCTCACTCTGAAGAAAGGATGGTTGCATTGTCTACCACTGGCATTTTATGCGTTGAGAAATCAACCAGGGTCAGACCACCATCTTACCCCCCATGAGATAGTGACAGGGAGGCGGATGAGGACACCCCTCATACCTCCATCTAGAACTAGAAGTGATGAACAGTCAACTGCAGAAGTGTTAGAAAAGGAGCTATGTGAGCATCTTACATGTATGACTGCAAGTATCTCTGTCATTTCAGATCAGCTCAAGCGACAGGGGTGTAGGGCAGCGCAGAACACAGAAGAAAATTATCCAATGACCAGAGTTAAAGGACTCTCTCTTCCAAAAGTTTTTCCTGGAGACAAAATTCCAATTTCTTAACTTCACATTGAAGTAGCATGAACCGCGCTTCAACGGGCCTTTGATTGTGGTAGATGTCACACCGTCTGCAGTTAAAGGACAGGGCAGATGTGCTTGGATCTTCTTTGGTGACACACAAATCTACACTGGAGAATCCCTGTCACCCCCACCCCCAAGGAAAGTAAACATCGGGGAAGAACCTCAGAATGTGCAGACTAGGTTTATGATGAGGAAGAAAGACGCAGAAGCAGCGAAATAAATAAAAGGAGTTCACTGGACTATGGCTTGTTGCAGGACTCTCTTTTAAGTAACAAAAGAAAAGAGTTAAGGAAAGTTATTCATTCTTGAGCCATAGGAGCTTGCTGACATTGGTCTAAGACATGTTTACTTCTTGATTGAGAAGGAGATTTTGCCAAAAATGAGAAGCTCCCTTTTCAGCGACTGGGATAGGGTACAGTACCCTGATTCCTTTGCCATTGAAACTCTCTTTGCAGGTGCCCATTGTGGTACCCAATGACAATGCACAATGGATGGTTCTTGCTATATTCATCTACATTTTGCGCTCTTATCCTTCACTCGTGCGAAGAACATTTGACGTATGACATTTTCTGCAAGATTCTAAAAATGGCCCTATCGTGAGGAGACTGCTCACAACCATTATCAAGCAAGTGCTCCAGCTTCCCGAGTATCGTTCGAAAAGCAGTACAGATGTCCCTATCTGAGCACAATGCACAGAGACTGGTCAGTATGATCTTCTATTATCTTATAGAGGAACACCCACATCTCGATGGACGATCGACTGATGTCAGGACTTTTCTGAGAGACCCCAACAATAATGCATCGCTGAATTAATTGCTAAGGGGCATTGTTGTGCAGGTGAATTGTTACTCCGAGAGAACACTGAGACCCGAAAAAGTTTCTGAGTGTGGAAACAGAGGACATGCTTTCTTTTATCTTCTATTACCTGTTGGAGAAATAGCCACATTACGTTTGACGAAAAGATGATGCTTTTGTGTATATTAGAAATCCGCTGAATTGTCCAGCAATCAGCCAGCTGATCAAGGAGCTTATAGAAAAGATCAAAGAACTTCCTGAGTACTGTATGATGTTGCCCAAATAAATGTCATTTTTTCCTCCCATGAAAAGAGTAAGAATGGGCTGCAGCAGTAGTACCAACATAGTGACTAACATCAACAGACGACCACGATGGACAAGAGACCATTGTTGCAAGAAGTGGACCTACTTGTATTTGATTTATTCATGCATTTTTTTTGTTTTGGTACTTATTTTGCTTACAGTACACACTGCATATTATTTTGATTCCAATAAAGCAAAAGGTCCTGTTTGTCTTGTGCCCAAGGAACGTACAAGTGTGGCAACTACTAGACAACCGAGACCGTACATTATTATCCCTACTGTATAGGCACATGTGCAGGAGGTTAAGCCTAAGATAAGAAAGCCAGGGCTTCCTTTTAAGGAAAGGTTGTGTATGGAGTCTTTAATAGACTATATATGGCCATCATTTGCCAATGCCAGGGTATGGCATCAATGTAGGCAGATCCTTCTAGAACTCTCTCCTATGTAGGTAGCACATGTAAGCGTACCCAGTTTGCTGACAAATGATACTACAATTGGTCCAGTAAAAAGAACATATACTGAAATACTTGATATGATCACAGAGGCTCATGAGAGAAAAATGAGACCTAGAAGAAGCATCGGGGGATGATCACGAGTTAAATGATAACCTGGACCGTACAGCACATTTGGGGAATAACATGTGGTATCAGCATATGAAAGAAGTGGTAAGGAGAACCTCGAAGGAGGAATGTTTTATATGTGCACTCCTACCTTATATTATGGTGAAATCTAAGATCTTCATAGCCATAGAGGTAGACGTTCCAACTGCACATTGTCTATCACACCTTGAATCAGATGGGAAGTAAACCGAAGACTTGAGAGTGCAGGAAGGACTGCTGAAGACATTCAGATATGGAAAAAAGAGGCCAAATGAAGGTCTGGGGATAAGTGTAGTTGCCATATGGCTGGGAAGAAGAAGTGGTTATCTGCATAGCCTGGATGATAACTAATCGCCCTGAATCGACCGTTTGGAAAGAACAAGTGGCATATAGGTCACTGTGGCCAAGACTTGCTAAGTTACTGACCTGGGTCGAAGACAGAGGAGGACCCTTGCAGATAGTGCCTCTCAAAAAGCAAAAATATGCTTCAGGAACAATGCACCAGAAAAGTTGGAGAGAGTCAGCACTGTGGGTAAATCTTTAAAGCAACAGTAATTAATGTCGGGACAGCAGTGATCATGGATCGTTATTGGGCTTGTGGAGCCAAGGCTTGCATGAAGCTACCCAAGGATTGGGGAGCAATATGCACACTGATGAATGTTCATGTTCCAGCATTAGTGATTCCAAAAAGTGATTTGAACATTGACAGTTTCCCGAAAGCAGACGTTCACATGAGGAAAAAGAGATCTGTGGAGCTGATAAGTAGAATGAAGAGAGAGAACTATTTCTCAGCCAAGTCAATAGCTTTTGACTCTATTGCTTATGATCACAGGTTGTTCAGCCAGACTTCGTCAGTATTCACAATGATCTTCATGCCGAGAATCCAGGTTGGAACAAATACTAAATGGCTGCAGATCACCAGATGGGAATTGCTGCAGATGATCAATACAACCAAATGGGGATTCAATGCTATCAAGGATGAATTGTAAGACTGATAACTCTTCAGATCAGATATGTCCTGATTATGATTACAGCTATGGATGGAGGTGTTCATGCAAAAATTGGAGAATCATGCTGCACATTCATACCTTCTCATGATGGTGAGAACAGCACCTCGATAGAGTTCATAGAAATGCTGACAAAACTACACGGCCAGATGATAGAAGAAGTAGAAGATATTGCTGATGACAGCTGGTTTGGATGGCTCTTTTCTTGGATTGCAGAATCGATGGCAGATGTGTTCAAGTTTCTTGGAACACTGATCATGTTGGTGTTGCTAGGATGCTGTGTGATTACGATAATAATCACACAATGCAGATAGACAGCAAAGAAAACCATAGGGATGAAGATCATGATCAATGTTGAGTCAGGATGAAAAGTCAAAGACTCGACAGATGAAGAAATTAGAGACTTCGTAAAAGCCAGTATTCATGCACCTGAGGGAACGAAATTCCTGTATCCAAAGGACCATAAGAAGTATGTGGGAGAATTGATCTACTGCAGTTGAAGTGGACAGTGCATGCTTATGACCTGGAACAAGGATGAGCATGTGAACACAGCTGGATGCTTGAGAGGCGTTATAAAGCTATGGGTCCCAAAGAAGCATTTCTTCAAACAAGGATGTCTGGATATGAAGGAGAAAGGAGGAGTGGTCGATGAATCGCCCAGAGAGGGGAGCATAGAGAAGGAGTTAAGTACCACCACTTCAACCACCCCACCCAAATTGCCTATATGTTGGATACCAGAGTTTGAAACTTGAGCAGTACCAGGGGAAGTGCCTATATCCAAGAGAATCCTGGAGGCAAGGTTCCTGTTGAGAAAACCACACCCGCATTCAAGAGAGTATGATGGTAATTTGAATGAAAACCCTGAAGGAAAAGGACAAATGCACAAGAGAACAGACTGGTGACGTCATGCGAGAGTTGAGCTGACGTACAATTGAAGAGATGCAGACACAATAGAATGTGTATAGTCTATGAGGCATCAAGGCAGTATCAAAGATAAGGAACATCTTGGGTTCAAGATGAAGAGGCTTGTGCTACAGAAATGATGAAATTGTTAAAGCCATTTCACACGTGTACCGATGCAAAGCAACGCAAGCAGACAAAGTTTTCATGAGGCTAGCTTTATAGCGAAATAGATTGAAGCAAGTGCCAATACATATTATATATATATTATATTCAGTGAAAAAAACTTTGTTAAAGGGACGTTATGGTTCCAAGTAAAACCGAAAAACCCTTGAAATTTGCCAGTTATGGTAAGCTAAGCAACCATAACTCGCGCCACCACCGTGCTCTGCTAAGACTAACACCCAGGACATCAAATGGAAATGGAATATACCACAAGAACATAAATTGGCTTCCAACATAATTACCTCACAGACACAACAGAACTGAGAACAAGACCAGACCCACTGAATACATAGGACTTATCTTACCAGAAATAGTAAGTGTACTTCATGTTACTCATATATTTATAAACTTTCTGTATTAGATTAAAAAATATATTATCTTTTCTTTTTTTTTCTCACAGAAATGTCTAGTACTCTGGAATGGCTAGAGGACAATTTCCCACATGAAGAAATGTCACAAGATAGTGAAACTAATGGTAAACACTTTATAATATAAACCATTTAAATATTATTATTTTGTATACATTTAACATATATATTTTTTTTTAATACAGAGCATAACAAAATAGAAACTACCTCTGAAGAAGCTGTTATGGAAAACACGCTTGACAACATAAAAGAACAAATTGATTTACTGTTGACCAATTTTAATAATTTGAAAACTTTTGTTGAAGATCATTTTAAAACAAAAACGTCATACCATTGCCCCACATGTACTTGTCCCTCCTCACCATATCCCAGTCAATTATCCCCAAACCCTCTCCATAATCCAAAACGTTTTGATGAGATTTCCATCCCTTCCTCACCTAATACCAATCATGTTGAAACCCCAAATTCTCCTGTTTTTGTTTCTGTTTCTGCCTCACCTTCTCTGTCATAAATTATTAATATATGTTAAATAAAGTTTAATTTTTATATTGTATTGTGAACAGTTTCCGTTTTTTTTTTAAAAAAAACAATAAAAGTGTCCGCGGACAGTGCGAGGGTTCTGAAATGTTCGTACATAAACTAAAATGGAGGTGTCCTGAAGAACACCACACCTGTTGGTACTGTTCGCTAGCAAGTTGAAACTGTTCTAAGAACACACGTGGTGTCCTGAAATGTTCGTAAAGAAACAAAAATTAAAGTGTTCTAAAGAACACTATATCTGTCCGTAATGTTCGCTATCAACTTAAAACTGTCCTAAGAACACAATTGCTGTCCTGAAATGTTCGTAAATACACGAAAATGATGTGTCCTGAACAACAGTACAACTGTTCATAGTGTTCGCTACCCAATTGAAAGTGTTCTAAGAACACAATTGGTGTCCTGAAATGTTCCTACATAAACTAAATGACACGTGTCCTGAAGAACACTATATCTGTCCTTACTGTTCGCTACCAAGTTTAAACTGTTCTAAGAACACACGAGGTGTCCTGAAATTTTCGTTTCACGTGTGACGCACTTTTAATTACTTCAGAACCCGAACAGTGTCCGTAGGACATCAATGCGCATGCGCTAACCAATCTCCGTGCACTCGGTGTCCTGCGGACAGGCGCTTCCTTCGCAGACTAGTTCGCAAACAGATCATATGACCGCGCCCACGCTCATCGTGTGTCCTGAAATGCGGACACTGTTCGTGTCCCCGAACAATTTAAAAGTACATTTTCAGTTAATCCATAATATTTTTCAATAAAATCTCACCATGCCACAAGTCCCACATAGCAATCTTGACTTTCTATATACCTTTTGAAACTTTCCGATCCTTTTTTTGTGTTCGATCTGTCCGCGCACAGTGCGCATGTCCGCGGACCGCGCACAAGCACCCCTATAAAAGACCACGCCCAAGAGCTTATTCCCATTGTGTTTCTGGCTATTCTTCAGAACACAGTGATTTTTGCTGCCACCTGCAGACTACACCATCATCGACATGGCATCCTTGGCTGCTGAACTGCCACTTGGTGCTGCACCTGCTTCAGCACCACCACCACCCCCTCCACCACCACCACCTCCCCAAGGGCCTGAAGAGGGGAACAGGAGTGAGGATGCGGAGGAGGAAGAAGAGGATGATGAGAATGAGGTAGAGGAAATCCCTACTACCCGCACTAGGCGTTAGTCTTGGGTGTGGCAGTTATTTACCATTCATGGGAATGGTCCTAAGGCTCGTGCGAACCATGTTACCTGCAATGAGTGCAAAATTATACTCAGTCGCGGGAAGCACGGTAACTAGAGCTTTGGGACCACTACTATGAAGCGACACCTGAGGTCATTTCACTCTGGGTCTATTAGCAGGGTTGTACCTTGCGAAGAACGTAGCAGGTTGATTTCCTCTACTTCATCCTCTGTTTCTGATCCTGTCACCACAAGAACCACCTCTGTGGGACAGCGTCTTTCTCAAGCTGCCTCACAGGCCATACAGAATGCTGATGACCATTACCTTTCGAGAGTCACAGTTGTATGTATGTACTGTGACACAGTACTCTGCAGGGGGGAGTTACTTCGGAGTGCTTTTGAGACTATCGTCTCAGAGCACGAGAATACCTGCTCACTACCCAAATAAAACCCACACTACATCTTCCTCTCTCAGCTCGCCCTTTCTTATCCCTGTGGTTGGTGTCCCCCCCTTTACCCTCCTTTACCCTCCTCTCCTACTGTGTCGTATCTGAAAAACCAAAAAAAATACAAAATTACAAAAATCCAAAAAAAATAAGGCTCTTTCGAGAGCCGCCTTTCCCAGTTAAAAAATAGAAGTGAAAATAAATGAAGCAGGGCTCTTTGTATTTTTTAGAAGTCCGCGAACAGTTCGCGAACATTAAAAAAATTGGGTTACTACTCCATCACAAACATTGTAATTTTCTCTGGAAAGAAGTGGTGGCTCTGAAAAGAGCCTTTGGGTGGTGTTTGTAAGTCAAAAATTGTAAATGCTTAACATCTACTTCAAAATCGTTGTTGTAATTCCAAAAAAGGTCGCAATGCATTTTCTACATTTCTCAGAAAAATCTGATTGCCAGCATAAGTAAGATGGACTCCATCTCTGCGAAAAATGTATGTACTACAAAACATAATATTTTCATTGTGAAAAGAAGACATGCCAAAATCTCTTAGAAAGCCACAAACAGCCTTATTAACATTGCGCCTTGCTTTTTCCATTTGTGGACCAAATGAAGAAGAACGAAGCCACATTTGTCTCTGCGCAAACCGTGAAAATATCACTTGCGAATTAGGAAACATGTCCATAACATTCCTCAGTCCTTCTTTCATAGCAAATTGCAAAAAAATTCCAGTCACATGCCCTAAACTGTTCCCTCCACAATGAATTACAATTATGTCTGGATGTTGCTCTGTCTCCAAAGTAGCACAGAGAGGTAGCAAATCCAACCACTTCATTCCACGTACTCCATGCCAGTGTACTTCCACATGTGGAAATCCAAGATCTACAGCTACTCCACAGCTTTCTGCATGCACCTTCAAGCAATGTATCCACGAATCTCCTAAAATCCAAACAATCTGTTTTCTGAAACACACAGCCATAGCTATCTTTTGTTCTCTCAGCAAAAAGAGTATCTCAAAAAATCTCTCCTGGCACAACACACCCACCAAACTTTCCTGACCAATCCCTTTCAGTGCTTATTCTCATTTGCATGACTTCTGAACCCAAAAATCCCCGGATGTAACTCCTGATGTCCTGGAACTACCGCCATGTCCGCGGACATATCGTAACATGAACAGCCCTTCTACCATTTCCACTACACTCTCTCTGCCATTCCCTCATTGGATGTACCTCAAAAATCACATGACCATGCACCAATCACATTCAAGACCTCTACATCTAACTGCATCATCATAGATCAGCACTGCAAATGTACTCTGAATCTCTCTGAGTACAAGTGTCATATCATTGGCAAGAAGCATCTACCACAAATACTGTACAAGTCTTCAAGATTTCTACTTGCAGCTCCACGCATATCCATATGCATGAACACAAACTTCAGGTATGCATATTTTCTGTATAGTACATGACATAGTTCTCAACCATTTTTGTTTTACAGGTGGGTGAAATCACCCGATTTTGTTTTAGCGGGTGTGACGCCCATTGGAATGAATGGGCATGCAGGAGGCTTGGCGGGTGAGTCTGCCCTTTACAAGGCGTGTGACACCCGCCAAAAGCGTGTGACTTGAGAGCTATGGTAGATGAACACATTTTCAAACAGACTTTTACCTTGCAAAATCTGTTAAATGAATTTACTGTACTTTTTTCAATTTCCTAAAATCAACTACCACTTATACACCTTTATACTTTTTACTTTCTTTAAACACACACACTCAAATCATGTTAAAATAACATTTTTTAAATGAAATATATCGACTACATATATTCAAACAAAATTGCATGCAAACACAATCTATGTTTAAACCTTTATAAAAATACTTATACAATTTCATATTTTTTGTTTTTATTTATTTATTTACTTAATTACTTTAAATTAGACATGACATTGAGGCGCTATTACCTAGAACAGTTTACTTACAGAAATAGTGGGATTCACTAATATATTATAAATTTCACAAGACATAGTAAAGATATTTTATTTTTGCTACAGTTAGTCATTCAATACAATTTGTTCATTAAGAACATATCATATACACTGAACTGATGCAATGTATGTTATGTAAATGAATTAGTTTAATAGTTTTACAGAAGGCACTGAGGATTTCAATTAAAAAAATCAATATCTAAATTAAAAACAGTGCTATATACAAACAAAGTTACTAATTTGAAGCTTTCACAGTTGCAGTGAAGACCAGTTTCCTGAAAAGAAGCAGCCGAATTCGAAGTTACCTGTTAATTTAAAAAAAAAGTAAGTAAAATATCACCATATTATTTATATTATTAATCAAATATACTATAACATTAATACCAGCTATTTTGGTTTCTTAAAATAGAGATTTTGTACCATTTTGTCCAAAAATTTCCATGTCGTAAACAGCGATTTACAACCAGAATGGCCCGCAAATTTCTATTTTTGGACACACAAATTAGCCAACTGAACCACTACAATTTTCATATTATAGAACAAAAAACTGTTTTAATTGTATACATTACATTTACTATTTGTACTTTTCCACACCACTAGCTTACTTTTTTTTGTCATCTGAACCCCAGTTTAGTGACACATAAATTCAAGAATACCTACCCCTACTAGTTTTAGTTCCCAATGCACAATCAGACACCATTGCATACATCTTTATCATCTTACTCAAACACTCATGCACACAGCACACATACATTCCAGAACACCCCAACCCATATCTTCTTTCTTTTTTTCAACAGACCATAAAGAATGCCTACCAAAAGACAACTCCGTAGAAAGCAACGCAAAATTAGAGCAAACGAAAATAAAGGTGTCCAACATAAGCATCCATCTCTAGCAGAATTTGTAAAAAAAGTTGATACAAAACAGCTAATACAATCATTTAGTGAAACACAAAAAGTTTCAAGTACAACAACTTCGCTTCCTCTATCAAAATGTAAAACAAACCAAAAAACAATTAACAGAAAATCACCTATCAGTACAGATAAAACTACTTCTTCAAATTTTAATATAGTGCAAAGTAAGCATACCAAGAAAAGTATTTTAGCCAAAATATACCGTCACAAAGTCCTTCAAAATCTTATAAAAACAGGAGAGAAATCAGGTTCAAAGCTTAAAACCTATCGTAGGAAATTAATCTTAGAAGCATTGATGGACAGTGCAATTCTTCTCAAAAGAAATGTATTTATTTTACTGTTAAACAAAATGAAACCACTAACAAAACTAATAACTAAATTACAAAAAAGACTTCTCAATAAGCGAAATGTCAACAGAAAGAACTTCTTAAGTATCTGCGGAGGTGAATGGAATCACACTACGAGCACAGAACCATATTTTAATGAAGAAGCGTACAAACAAAAGCAAACAAATACAATTGCCATAAATAGCAATGGTTGAGGTTATGAAAAAGTCAATAATACCATAATGGAACAAGAAGTACTCCTTACAAAAATATGCCCTGAAAACTTAGAATTACCCCTCCATTCAACTGAATCAGAACGTCTAGTGTACAAATGGCCATGCACGTCAATGTGTAACATTCCCAAACAATGTTTCAAATCTTTACACCAATTCCTCAATAAATATGTAAAAAGCGAAGACAAAATCAAAATTAAATTACTGCAAAATATAGATACCTGTCCAGTGCGCAAGTACACAGGACTACAAGGACATTCATTGGCCTGCATTACAGGACCTACTTGTAAAACCACTTTCCATGATATCAAAAGGATATCAACACATCATTCAACTATAAGAAATCTAGTCTATAAACTGTACTATGCTAAAAGTCCTGCTTTAGCACTAGCAAAGTTAAATAACATCCTTCTACATGGTACAGCAAAAGACCTACTTGAAGAAATTCACTATATCCAGAAAAAATATTTTGGAAGTGAAAGCCATTTACAGAATGAAATAGCTTTAAACCAATTAAGCAACAATTCTACACATGGCAACCTTTTGCTAAACACATACAAAAAAGAAATACTAAAATTTAAAAGTACATCAGCTGAAGTACCAAACCATGTATGTGTATGTTGCCGTAAAAACTGTGGACCTATCATACAAAATAGAAGACAATTAAGATTCTAAATGGTTTGAATTAGCTCTCTATCTTCGAGCAGAAAACAAATATGAAATAACTGAGCCCTTAATACTTTGCAGTTATTGCACTACAAAACTTGACAAAAACCAAACTCCTTCACGTTCTATCACAAATAATTTGGAATTATACCCAGTACCAAAACCTCTACAACAACTTAATTTATATGAGAGCATCATAATTCAAACAGTACACCCATTTCAAGCAATAATACGCCTTCAACCAAAAACAGCAAAATTACCTCCCTCTGAATTGGTAAAAGGCATTCGTGGAAAAGTAGTTTATTTACCATTAAATCTAAAAGAAAATGTGCATACTCTAGGAGTGCAACGTCCAATGCACCAATCTTTAATTATATTAGTAAATGGAGTACCTACAAAATACAAAAAAATATGGCAACAGCTGGTAGATTTATATAAAGTTAGACAAGCCTTCCAATATCTTAAAGAGAATAATGAATATTACAAGGAAATTAATATTGAACAAAACTTGAAAGATACAACTGAAATAATTCAAGAAACACAAGAAGCTGGTCAATTTGAGCTACTAGATCCTGCTACAATATCAAATACTTTAGACCAGTATACAATTCATCCTTAGCACTGTAATGACACCGTACAAGATGTACTGGAAACTTACCAAATGCGTCAAACAAAAGGATTGCCAATCAGTATATGGGAAAAAAGTATAGAAGCACGTGCTTTTCCTCTACTTTTTCCAACTGGCAAAGGAGGAAGATATGATGATAGACCTATTCAAATATCAGCTTCAGAATACCGCTCATTACGGATGTATTCTGAAGATCCCAGATTTAGACAAAATGTGGAATACATATTCCACCTACTCTTTGAAAGTGAACTGGCAACTTTATGTTACGGAGTTGCACACATATTAAAATCAGGATCACACTTTCAAAATATGACAGCTACACAATTATTAGAGAAAGTGCAACAAAAGGATGAGGTTTTACAATCAAATATTACAAATCTATTAGCAAATATGCGTGGAACTAAAGAGTACTGGTTTCGACGTCATGGAGATGTACGTTGTATGATCAGAAACCTTGGCCCACCCACTTGGTTTGTTACATTAAGTTGTGCAGAATATGCATGGGAAGATTTACATGATTTCCTACGCATATCAAATAAAAACAAAACAAACATAGATATTCTAACACCTGGAGAACTTTGTTCTTTGGATCCTGTTAATGTTTCAAGATATTTTCACCATCGCTTCATTGCTATGCTACATTTTATTTGTAATAAAACTGTTCCTCCCCTTGGAGAAGTGCAACACTTCTTTTGGAGAAAAGAATACCAAGCCAGAGGAGCACCACATATCCACATGCTTTTATGGATTAAATATGCTCCTAAATTTGGTTAAGACAGTGATGCCACTGTTTTACAGTTTATTGAAAAATATGTCACTTGTCAAATTCCATCAGAAGCCACAAATAGTGATCTTCATGCAAAAATCTTACAATTCCAAAGACACAAATGTGGCAAATATTGTCGTCGCAAATACAAAAACAAAGGGAAATACTACACCAAATGCCGATTTGGTTCCCTAGACCAGTTACAAATACAGGTCAAGTGAACAACCTCATGTCTTCAGTTAGACATAGTGTTAAAGGTAAGTCACCTAAAAATACATATTGCATAAAAAGAAAAGAAGAAGAAAAATATATCAATGATTACAATGCAATCATTGCCCACTTGTGGAATGCAAACATAGATGTGCAGTACATTGCAGACAATTCTACTGCACTTGCACGATATGTCACAGCATACTTAACCAAATCAGAAAAGACAGAGCTCCAAGACCTCTGGAATGACCTGTCATCAGATAAAACAGTGTCTCAGAAATTATACAGCTTGGGCATAAAAATGCTGTCCCATAGAGAATGTGGATCCTATGAAGCAGCTGATCGATTAACTGGTACTGCATTGTATGGTAAATCTGCAAATATAGTATGGCTAAGTCTTGGTCCAGCTTAATCTAGAAAAAGAGTTCTAAAATCATACGAAGATATAGAAACAATAGCCAAACATGATCCCAACAGCCAAGACATTTTAAAAAACAATTTATTGAACACATACTACCCAAACAGGAGTACCACTTTGGAAACCATGTGTCTATACCACATAGCCCAAAACTACACATACAAAAATAATATGAAACCCGATGAAAAAAAAGGTAAATATAGAGTGACAGACTGTGAAGGCAGCTTAATTAAACTCACTAAACCAAATGTAATTAATCATATCAAATTGTCATTGAAGACTCCTCAACATAAAGAAGTATATTACATGTCCCTGCTACAACTCTTCAAACCATGGAGAGAAGAAGAACAATTACTAGATAACCATGACTCATATGAGGATGCTTTCAAAGCAAATGAAAGCACTATAACTGATGTAAACTTTACACAGTACAAAACATTGTTGCACAATGAACAGCAACATGAAGAAGAACTCCAAGCTCAACTAGATAAGGATACTCCTGACAGTAGTCAACCTTCTGTAACAGGAAGCCAAGAACCACTGGGAGAACCACTAATAACAAATGAGGCAGAATTAGCTATGATAGAAGTAGAAAACACCATGTGTCAGTATGAAGATAAGGAAGACTTAACTATACTACAATCAAAACTAAACAATGAGCAAAGTAGCATTTTTCAAGAAGTAACAAAACAAATTGCACATGGTGTAAAACATGAAAATAAAGAATGTTCCTGCCATAATTATAAACCTATACTACTGTATGTCAGTGGTGAAGCTGGTTCTGGCAAAACATTCCTAATCAAAATCATTAGTAAGTTCCTTCAACAATTGACAAACAACAAACTGTCAGCTGTTGTCACTGACCCCACAGGTTTAGCTGCCTACAACATAGGTGGTGTTACATTACACCGATTACTACTATTACCAGTAGAACACCAGAACAAATTAGACTATTACAAACTTTCTGCAGAAGCTGCAATGGAATTACGCAGAGTATTGAAACACATGAAAATGCTACTAATAGATGAAGTGAGCATGGTCTCCAACCTGATGTTAGCTTTGATTCACCTCAGATTACAAGAAGTACTCAAAACAGACTATGAAGAGCTCTTTGCAGGAAAACACATTATTGTTTTTGGAGATCTGCTTCAATTAACACCAGTAAAAGGTGAACCTATTTTTAAAACATTAGGGCACAAACTCTGCTGTAAAACTGTTGGCAGCATTGGAAATGTCAACCTTTGGCAACATTTCCAATACAGAGAATTAACAGAAAACATGCGCCAATCTGCAGATCTACCTTATGCCAACATTTTAAAAAGTTTGAGAGTTGGTATACTTTCTAAAGAAGCAGAAGCAACATTGAAAACCCGGCACATTAATGCACTTTATGGAGATAATGTATGTGCTACAGATGTTATGGAACAATTAGCCCACAAAAATGTCAATTGTATGGCCTTAATGCCAACTCTTGCAAGCTGTTTCAAATTCAATGAAATCATGCTAAGTAAAGAAATGCAACCAATAATGGAAATTAGCACCACAGACAAACTAGATGTACATGGTATGACACTACCCATGTGTGACCAAGCCACAAAAAGACTAAATAATTTAGAAAAATCAATCTCAAACACAGCAGGCTTAGAAAAGATGTCAAAATTATCCTTAAATTGCAGAGTAATGCTTAAACGTAACCTTGACGTTGACCAAGGACTAGTTAATGGAGCACTGGGTACAGTTGTTGGCTTTCAAACATACCCACGTGACAACAAAATTCAGTTTGTCAATATACTCTTTGACAAACTTTCAGAAGTAAAACGGATAAGACGCTCAACAGATAGATTCCTTCTCTTCAAAGGTATGTATGTACGCAGAGAACAACTTTCTCTAACTCTTGCATACGCAGTCACAATTCATAAATCACAAGGTCTTACCCTAGACAAAGCAATGATAGATATTGGTAACATAGTCTTTAAAGAAGGCATGAGCTACGTAGCACTATCACGCTTACGTACACTTGACGGTCTATTTCTAATCAACTTTGATGCAAGTAAAGTAAACGCTGATATTCCTTGCATTTTAGAATATAATAGACTTCGCTCACTATACACTCCCCATCTAAACACATATTCTGTTCCACAAAAACTAAAATGTTGTAAAAGAAAACTAAATCAAACTGAAATGCAACAGGACGTCACTGGAAATCCTCCAAAGAGAGTAAAAGAAACTAATACTTCATCAAGTACCACAAACAAAAAAGAATCAATTAGAGAAAGTAAACCAGGTACTTCTTTAAAGAAGGAAGACAAACTCCAAAAAAAGCAGTTAGATACAGAACTACCTGGACCATTTAAATTCTCAAATATAGTTGGTGTAAGTTGCTATGCAAATGTAGCAATGAATATTCTATTTCAATTACCACCAATTGTTGACAACATTTACTCACACAGTACAAACACATTGTGTTTGCAAATGTTAGTACTTCACAGAAATGCAGCAAACAATCCTGACAACACATATAGTGTTTTTGGAATAAGACGACAATTGGACTACTGTGCTGGAATGGTGAAATTCACTATAAACTCACAGGAAGATCCACAAGAATTTCTAATGTACTTACTACAAGTACTGGAAAACAAAAACATACCTATAAATGAAATCTTTCAGATTTCATACATGTGGAAACATACATGCGCTCTCTGCAACAATGTGACACAAGAAGAAATCCCCAATGAACGCTTCATATATATATCAATACCAAATTGTGAATCCATTCCATATCAGCAACTTGTACAAAATGCAAACCATGGTAGATTATGCTCTACCTGCAATTCACATAATCACTCCACGTTAGTAATACAAACACATAGTAAATACGTAATACTAATTCTTCTACGTTACAATGCAGATGGTACCAAAAACAACTGCAAGCTGACTGGATTCACACATGGTCAAATATCACTTGGTAAGAAAACCTTCACAACAATAGGTATAATCTACCACGCAGGAGCCACAACCAATTCAGGGCACTACACAGCATACATAAAAAAGAAATGTGGATGGTTTGAATGTAATGATTGTACCATTACTCTAAAGCAGAGATTACCAGCAAATCTTACAAACGCTCATTTGATGTTCTTAAAACCAAAATGTGATAAATAAACTGTATTTAAACCTTTAAGTAAATTTGTGTTACAAAAATATAAACTGTTAGAATACTCCAAAAGCTATCTAACTGCTCAAAGATTCTACAACAACTAATCAGCTAAATGAATACCACTAAATTAGACCAAAAAATACACAGTTAGAATACGCCAATTGGTATCTAACTATCCCAAAATTATAAATGTGTGTTAAAATAATATAAACTGTTAGAATACTCCAAAAGCTATCTAACAGCTCAAAGATTCTACAACAACTAATCAGATAAATGAATACCACTAAATTAGGCCAATAAATACACAGTTAGAATACGCCAATTGGTATCTAACTGTCCCAAAATTTAACAATATCCAAATAGGTAAATGAAAACCACTACAATATATTAAAAAAAATAGACAGTTAGAATACGCCAATTGGTATCTAACTGCTCCAACATTTTATAATATCAAAACAAATGAAGAATCTGTTACTGTTCCAAAAAAAATACAACAAAGCAAAGTATAAAGCATTAGCCAGAAACAACGAGTGAACACTGAAAACAAACAAACAAATAAACTGTAGCATAACAGAAAAAGGTTTTTTTTAAAATCCAACATGAATTTTTTTTTCTCCCACAGACCCAATGATTTTAGCAACAAATACAGAAACTGAGAAAATTGCACAGTACTCTGATTTGTACTCTACTAAATGGTCGAATAAAAATAAAAGTATATTGCTTATACAATGTAATAAGTAATTACAAAATACTAATACTAACATGCTATTTTCTTTTATCACAGAAATAAAGAAGAAAAACATGGACTCCCATTACTAGACCAAACAGTAAGTATACAATAATAAGGACAACCATAGCAGCACATCACATCCATAGTATCTAATACCTTTGTTCCTTATACATTTGTTTTTCACCCAAAGTTATAAACAAATATGAATGTGATATGCTGCAGTGGTTGTTGCCAGGGCATAGAGTCTCGGGTGCATGGCCAAATGGCCATGCACCCGAGACTCTATGCCCTGGCAACAACCACCGCAGCATATCACATCCATAGAGACAAACATTTCAACTCTGATCTATGGGAAACTTTTAATGTCCGCGAACAATGTGAGTGTTCTTAGAACACTTTGAACTTGCCAGCGAACAATACGGACACCGTTTTCAGGACACCCCCTACGAACATTTCAGAACAACGCGATAGTTCTTAGAACACTTTCAACTTAACAACAAACAATACGGACAGCGTCCTAAGGACACCCCCTACGAAAATTCCAGGACACCGGGAGTGTTCTCAAAAACGTCTTCAGAACACCCCCATCTTGTTTATTTGCGAACATTTCAGGACACCGCGAGTGGTCTTAGGACACATTCAACTTGACAAAGAACAATACGGACAGCGTCCTCAGGACACCCCCTACGAACACTCCCCGGACACCGGGAGTGTTCTTAGAAGCGTCTTCAGAACACCACCATCTTGTTTATTTGCGAACATTTCAGGACACCGCAAGTGTTCTTAGGACACATTCAACTTGACAAACAACAATATGGACAGCGTCATCAGGACACCCCCTACGAACACTCCCCGGACACCGCGAGTGTTCTTAGAAGCTTCTTCAGAACACCCCCATTTTGTTTATTTGCAAACATTTCAGGACACCGCGCGTGTTCTTAGAACACATTCAACTTGACAGAGAACAATATGGACAGCGTCCTCAGGACACGACCTATGAACACTCCCCGGACACAAGTGTTCTTAGAACAGTTTCACTTTGCTTGCGAACAAAACAGACACATTTTCACTCCTTAGAACACCCCCTAGTCAGTTTATTTAGAAAATTTCAGAACACCTGTGATGTCCGCAAACAAATCGAACACAAAAAGAACGTCTAACACATAAAAAAAACAACTTTCATCCTATCTCACACACTCCCACCCTCCCCAAACACTCCTACACACCAACACACTCTACAAAATACACATTTTGAACAAAGTTTCACCGCGCTGTCCGGGGACGTCCGCAAATCCAATATGGCGGGCGCTACCGAAAAATCTGACGCGCTTCACGCTCCACGCCGTCCAATCAGCGAACACTTTGCATGTCCGCGAACATCACGCAAGACGATTGGCCAATCAGGACACTTTCCACGGAGCGAACAGGGAAGTGTATCCGCAAACCGAACACAGATATCACTAATTTTTTTTACCTACTTTTTGGTCATTTTAAAAAAAAACTACTGGACGAATTTTCACCAAATTTGCAAAAGCACGCTTTCGGGACCAAGCCGCTGCTCCTGGTCCAAATTTGGTGGAAATCCGTCCAGCGGTTTGGGCTGTAGACGCGAGCAACATTTTTTTCCCATTCACTCTATGGAGAGTGAGTATAATGTATACAAATATGAGCATATAGACGGGAGGTAGAGTAATAAAAATAAAACTATGACAAAGTGCTGATAACCATAATGATTATCTTCATGCACAGAAAGGATTGCTCTCTTTCAAGCCTGTATCTTCCGCTATGTACATGTTTCATATATGATGTGACAGGACCCCAAGTCTAAAAATATAGTACCTTTTCAATTTTTACTTCCTGACTGTTACTGTAGAAAACTATGTGGCTTCGATATGTCAGTAAAGGATAAAAAGGGAGAGCCAGCCATGTGATGTCATCAGTTATGTCATCAATGACATTTGTGATCTCATCTTTGATGTCCTGGGTGTTAGTGTTAGCAGTGCACGGTGGCGCGATTTATGGTTGCTTATTTTACCGTAACTGGCGAATTTCAAGGGTTTTTCGGTTTTACTTGGAACCATAACGTCCCTTTAACAAGGTTTTTTCACTGAATTTCATAGGTTTTTAGTAGCACAACTTAACAATAATATCCCTGACATGTAACATAGAACATACTAACCCCCTCCGCGGACACATCGAAAATCTGAGCGTGGTGAATGTAAATTTAAATAGTGTGCCCCATTTCCCATTTGAAGTTGGCTCTGAAAAGAGCCGTTTTTTTTTTGTTTTTTTTACAGATGCTTGACAGACACCTATTATTTTATATTTTTTTTCCTGTTTTTTTTTCTTACTTTACTCCTAAAATCTTCACATATCCTTCTCCAAAGCAACCCTTACATTCCAAAATAAAAATTCTCATTGTTACAGAAGAACATACCAGCTCTAAGCATGAATCCACACATGCCTCGGTTGATGACACACCTAGCAATGTTTTGCTGAGGACAAAAAACTGAACTATTGTCCCATATTGCCCTAGGTAGTAATCCAGAAAAAATTACTTTCGCATTTGGAAGGATCTTCACTACGGCTTGAACCAAGCGTTCCAAATCAGCCAACAAAGTAGGGGCACTGACGTTGCCCAAATGGAAAGCACCATAGTGCAAAACTACCACATGCGGACTGTTCATCGTGGCCATATCCGCACAAACTTGTACAATTCCCTGTACATTGCAATCAGGCACAGTGCTCCACACCACCTCCACTCCTTTGACATTAAAGTTCTTTGCAACATGCCTGCATTCAGCGTACTGCTGTAAACCATGCACAAACATATCTCCGAGCACCAACACCCTGACTTTCTCCACTTCTGCCATCTTCACCACACACAGTCTCTTTCAACACAAATCCACAACCTCGACATCTGATTGGCTGATCCGTACAGTCTTCTTTCCATGTTGGATTTCCTGGAAAAACCCGGATTTACCACGTCCTGTCCACGAACAGCCGCGGTGTCCGCGAACGGCGTCCACTTTACTCTCTGTACCATTCCCTCATTGCATACAGCTAAGCAATCACACAATACGAATAACGTCCTCAGAACACCCCCATTTTGTGAATTTTCGAACATTTCAGGACAATTATCATTTAATTATTCTACATATTAACATTACAAATATTATACTTTTATCTAGTACTCTGCACAAAATGCTATCTTTCTCCATTAGCAGCTCAGTATACTACATAGAATCCCATAATACAATGCTATTTATTGATATAAATGCATCGTTCAAAGCACTAATAACGGTCTGATATTTATTGCAATATCCTTGACACTTTTTTCGGAACATTATAATGAAAATCCCTAGTACACAAATTCCATGAAAAGTACATACACATGTGATGTCATCAGTGATTTCATCAATGACATTTGCAATGCCATCTTTGATGTCCTGGGTGTTAGTCTTAGCAGTGAATGGTGTTGGCGCAAGTTATTTTTCATAGCTTACCATAACTTGCTATTTTCAGGGGTCTTTCGGCTGTACTTAGAACCATAACGTCCTTTAAACAAACTTTTTTTAATATCACGCAAACAATATACAAACATGGGGTGCAAAAACCAACTTCTACAGATGGCTTTACACAGAATGTTGCAAAGTAAGAATTTATGCTCGTTCACAGTGAAGGTCAGCTGCTTCCATTTTTTTCTCGGGCCCCGGAGAGGCTCACGAAGCAGACTATAAGGTTGTATTGTGTTTTGACCTTGACAGACAGAGATTGTGATGAAAGACTTCTCTTGAAGGAGTGTTGCTAAAACGTAAGAGAAGATAAAGATGAAATTTCTGAAACGAAACCACTTTTACATATTATATCACTATGCGAACGATCGTTGGCACACGCAGAGTCGTATTTTGGGACTGCACCACTCGTAGACAATGGAAATTGCAATTGCACTGTAAGTAACCCTTTACATTACTTTATACCAAATATAATTACAATAGCGTAGCATTAAAGACCGCTGAAGTTGAACTTGTTCGTTAAAAGTGGCATAATGTTTTCTACCACGCACTATCACCGCCGAATTGATCCCCTGTCGTTTAGAGGGCTCTGAAAAAGGCAGACGACACAGAGTGGGTTAATATAAATAATTTAACCGGTCTATAGGCGGTCAAGCGCTCTACTCGCTGTGCCACTTCACTGTAGCCTGTCAAGTGGCACAGTGAGGACAGCGCTCGCTTTGACATCCATGCACAGCTTGCTAACGCAAGTTCGAATCCCGGCAAGGCCAAACTCAGCCTTTCATCCTTCCGTGGTCGATAAATGAGCACCACACACTGTGGTAAATAATAAGCACCGCTTAGATATCTCACAGTTCTTAGCGCTATATGAATGGGAAAATATTATTATTTTATTATTAACATACTCTGTTGCACTATCTTCAATAGCAAATAGTTTCACGCCCTAATAAATAAAATGATGATTTTTAAAGAAGATCGGCTGGTGAGACTAATTTATGTTTTTTAAAACAGTTACGTGGCCCCGTTTTGTCTATGTCACGATTTACAGACTCCAGCGGATGGGGTCTTCAACTGCCAGGTGCAAGTCCAAATATGCAACTTCATGACCCTCACCATTTTATGGGACAATCGCCAAGGACCAATATGCCCTTATGCAGTACTAGCGGCTACAAACAACATACCAACCAATACGGTGGCCTAATGGCTCATTGTTGGAGCAACCTTCCGATTATCAGAGAGACCATTTACTGCTTTTATCATAAACCAACAGCCTATCTACCACAAAGGAACAACGCGTGGCTCCAAATAAACTTTTGCTGATCGACAGCAGAGACAATAGCAAATCGCTGAATATTCACTAAACATTTCATGTGAAATAAATGTACAATCCTGCTGTTTACTTTTAAACCACAGTTTCATATTCCGAATTGTGGCGCACTGAGTTGTAACCTGATCTAACACTCTCTGTACCGCAAAGGAACATCGCGTGTCTCAACATGAACTTTTGCGGATCGACAACAAAGACAAATGCAAATTGCTGAATATTCTCTAAACATTTGATGTCAAATAAATGTACTTTACAACATTTACAATCTTGCTCTTTCCTTTTAAATCACTGTTTCATATTCTGAATTGTGGCGCGCTGTGTTGTGACATAATGTGTGTTGTCTTCCGGGTTCTGTGTAAAGTCGCGTAGTACTGGAGACGACTGGGCGCGTTTCATTACGCACCCTGTAACATCACAGAGAAAGGCGGAGAATATGAATGCTTTGATAATATCAGGCTTAGTGGCTGGAGATATGATTTAGTGTCGCAAAAGCAAGTCAGCCAGGTCAATAGCGCCAGTCATAGGATTATCACATAATGTCGACGCACACCAGCCGGATTTATCGTTTCTTTAGTGGACAAAAAGTCGGTTGACGCCCCTAGGAAATTGTACTATTAGCGAACAAAAGGAGTGCTCTTAAAACACTTTCACCCTGACAAGGAACAATACAAACAACGTTCTCAGAACACCCCCATTTTGTGTAATTGCAACCATTTCGGGACACTGCGAGTGTTCTTAGAACACATTCAACTAGACAGATTACAATACAGACAGCGTCCTGAGGACACCCCCAGTTTGTGTATTTACGAACAATTAAGTGTTCATAGCTCATTTTTACCTTCCTTGCAAACAAAAATGACACATACTCCGTCCTCTAAACACCCCACCATTTAGTTTATTTACAAAATGTCAGAACAGCCGTGTTCTCCGCAGACAAATCGAACGCAACAAAAAGGTCTAGCACATAAAAAAACAAAGCATTGAACCTATCTCATACTCCCCAACCCTCCCCAACCCTCCCCAAACACTCTTACACACCAACACACGGCACTAAATACAATTTTTTATCCACGTTTCACTGCGCTGTACGCGGTCGACTGCGAATACAAGATGGCGGGCGCCACAGAAAATCTGACGCGCTCCACGCCCCTCGCCATCCAAACAGCAACTTAACCATAACTACCTAATATATATATATTACATGGCCACGGTAGTGGCCATGTAGTTATGGTTAAGTTGGTGTTTCCATAGGAAGAGCACTTTTTGGGTGGCTTATAACTTTGCTCCCCTGGACGAATCCTCATCAAACTTTGCAAAAAAAGTATATGGCCCACTCTGAATTTTTTTGCAAAGTTTGGTGAGGATTCGTCCAGGGGGGGAAAAGTTATAGGGGGGGTCCCAAAACTTTTTTTTTCCAATAGACTGAATGGGAAAAAACTTTGCGCACGGCTACAGCCCGAACCGCTGGACGGATTTACACCAAATTTGTGGCAGGAGCGGCGGCCTGGTCCTGAAAGCGTGCTTTTGCAAATTTGGTGTAAATCCGTCCAGTAGTTTTTTTAAAAATGACCAAAATGTAAGGCAAAAAAAATAGTGATATCTGTGTTCGCTTCGCGGACGGACTTCCCTGTTAGCTCCACGGACAGCACCCCGATTGGCCCAGTGGCTTGCGTCATGTCCGCGGACATGCGACGTGTTCGGTGATTGGGCGGCGTGGTGCGTGATGTGTGTCAGATATTCTGTCGCGCCCGCCTTCTTGCATTTGCGGACGTCCGCAGACAGCGCGGTGAAAGTTTGTTCAAAATGTGTATTTAGTAGAGTGTGTTGGTGTGTAGAAGTCTTTGGGGAGGATGGGGTATTATGAGATAGGTTCAAAGTTGTATTTTATTTATGTGCTAGACGCTTTTGTTGTGTTCGATTTGTCTGCGGACAACACGGCTGTTCTGGAATCAACACGGCTGTTCTGGAATGTTCGTAAATAAACAGAATGGATTCGGTGTCAACTTGAAAGTGTTCTAAGAACACTCGTGGGGTCTTGGAATGTTTGCAGGGGGTGTCCTGGAGACGGTGTCTGTATTGTTCGTTGGCAAGGTGAAAATGTTTTGAGAACAATCGCGGTGTCCTGAAATGTTCGTACATAAAGAAAATGGGGGTGTCCTGAGGACGCTGTTTGTATTGTCCTCTGGCAAGTTGAATGTGTCCTAGGACCTTACCCCTGTCCACGGACATAAAAACGGTTGCAATGCTTGCATCTATGGGTGTGATATGCTGCGGTGGTTGTGGCCAGGGTATAGAATGTTGGGTGCATGGCCATTTGGCCATGCACCCAAGAGTGTATGCCCTGGCCACAACCACCGCAGCATATCACACCCGTAGTGGCTTTTAACTTTGGGTCAAAAACTAATTTATAAGGAACAATGTTATAAGCTTGTATGGGTGTGATATGGTGCGATGGTTGTATTTATCTTGTTATACGTACTATTTGGTTTAGTAACGGGAGTCCATGTTTTTCTTGTTCATTTCTGTAATAAAAGAAAATAGCATGTTAGTATTAGTATTTTATAATGACTTATTACATTGTACAATCAACATTTTCTTCTTTTTATTGACCCTCATATTTAGTAGATTACAAACCAGAGAACTGTGCAATTTGCAAAGTTTCTGTGTTTGTTGCTAAAATCATTGGGTCTGTGGGAGAAAAAAAATCCATGTTGGATTAAAAAAAAAACCTTTTTCTGTCATGCTACAGTTTATTTATTTGTTTGTTTTCCGCCTTTACTTGTTCTTTCCGCCTAATGCTTTATGCATTGGATTGTTTCAGTTTTTGTGAGCAGTAAGATATTAGGTATTTGTTTGGATATTGTAAAATTTTGGCCCAGTAGGCGTATTCTAAATGTTTATGTTTTGATATAATTTCGTGGTATTGATTTATCTGTTTGCATATTTGTAAATTTTGGGACAGTTAGATACCAATTGGCGTATTCTAACTGTCTATTTTTTGCTCTATTTGAGTGGTATTAATTTATCTGATTAGTTGTTGTAGAATCTTTGGGCAGTTAGATAGGTTTTGAAATATTGTGACAGTTTATATTTTTTTACTACAAGTGTACTTAAGGTTTAAGTACCGTTCAGTTATCAAATTTTGGTTTTAAGAACATTAAATACGCGTTTGTAAGATTAGCTGGTAATCTCTGCTTTAGAGTAACGGTACTATCATTACATTCAAATCATCCACGTTTTTTTTAATATATGCATTTTAGTGCCCTGAGTTGGTTGTGGCTCCTGCGTGGTAGATTATACCTATTGTTGTGAAGGTTTTCCTACCAAGTGATATTTGACCATGTGTGAATCCAGTCAGCTTGCAGTTGTTTTTCGTACCATCTGCATTGTAACGTAGAAGCATTAGTATTACGTATTCACTATGTGTTTGTATTAGTAATGTGGAGCGATTATCCAAATTGCAGGCAGAACATAATCTACCATGGTTTGCTTTTTGTACAAGTTGCTGAAATGGAACGGATTCACAATTAGGTATTGATATATAGACAAAGTGCTCATTGGGGATTTTTTCTTGTGTCACATTGTTTCAGAGAGTGCATGTATGTTTCCACATGTATGAAATCTGGAAGATTTCATTTATAGGTATGTTTTTGTTTTCCAGTACTAATAGTAAGTACATTAGAAATTATTGTGGATCTTCCTGTGAGTTTATAGTGAATTTCACCATTCCAGCACAGTAGTCCAATTCTTGTCTTATTCCATGAACAGTATACGGGGTGTCAGGATTGTTTTTTGCGTTTCTATGAAGTACTAACATTTGCATACACAATGGGTCTCTAAAGTGTAAGTAAATGTTGTCAACAATTGCTGGTATTTGAAATAGAATATTGATTGCTACATTTGCGTAGCAACTTACACCTATTTCATTTATAAGTTTAAATGGACCAGGTAGTTCTGTATCTGAGTGATTTCTTTTTAGTTTGGTTTACTTTCCCTAATTGGTTCTATTTTGCTTGTGGTACTTGATGAAGTTTTAGTTTCTTTTAGTCTCTTTGGAGGATTTGCAGTGAAATCCTGTTGTATTTCTGTTTGATTTAGTTTTCTTTTAGAACATTTTCCTTTTTGTGGAACAGGATATGTTTGTAGATGGGGGGTGTATAGTGAACGAAGTCTATTGTATTCTAAAATGCAAGGAATATCAGCGTTTACTTTACTTGCATCAAAGTTTATTAGAAATAGACCGTCAATTGTACGTAGGCGTGACAGTGCTACGTAGCTCATGCCTTCTTTAAAGAATGTGTTACCAATGTCTATCATTGCTTTGTCTAGAGTAAGACCTTGTGATTTATGAATGGTGACTGCGTATGCAAGAGTTAGAGAAAATTGTTCTCTGCGTACATACATGTCTTTGAAGAGAAGGAATTGAGCTGTTGAGTGTCCTATTCTTTTTACTTCTGAAAGTTTGTCAAAGAGAATATTGAAAAACTGAATTTTGTTGTCACGTGGGTATGTTTGAAAGCCAACAACTGTACCCAGTGCTCCATTAACTAGTCCTTGGTCCACGTCAAGGTTACGTTTAAGCATTACTCTGCAATTTAAGGATAATTTTAATATCTTTTCCAAGCCTGCTGTGTTTGAGATTGATTTTTCTAAACTATTTAGTCTTGCTGTGGCTTGGTCACACATGGGTAGTGTCATTCCATGTACATCTAGTTTGTCTGTGGCGCTAATTTCCATAATTGGTTGCATTTCTTTGCTTAACATTATTTCATTGAATTTGAAACAGCTTGCAAGAGTTGGCATTAAGGCCATACAATTGACATTTTTGTGGGCTAATTGTTCCAAATACATCTGTAGCACATGCATTATCACCATAAAGTGCATGAATGTGCCGGGTTTTCAATATAGCTTCTGCTTCTCTAGAAAGTATACCAACTCTGATACTTTTTAAAATGTTGGCATAAGTGAGATCTGCAGATTGGCGCATGCTTTCTGTTAATTCTCTGAATTGGAAATGTTGCCAAAGGTTGACATTTCCAATGCTGCCAACAGTTTTACGGCAGAGTTTGTGTCCTAATGTTTTAAAAACTTTTACAGGTGTCAATTGAAGAAGATCGCCGAAAACAATGATGTGCTTTCCTGCAAAGAGCTCTTCATAGTTTGTTTTGAGTACTTCTTGTAATCTGAGGTGACTCAAAGCCAACATTAGGTTGGACACCATGCTCACTTAATCTATTAGTAGCATTTTCATTTGTTTCAATACTCTACCTACTTCCATTGCAGCTTCTGCAGAAAGTTTGTAATAATCTAACTTGTTTTGGTGTTCTACTGGCAGGAGTAGTAATCGGTGTAAAGTGACACCACCTATGTTGTAGGCAGCTAAACCTCTGGGGGCAGTGACAACAGCTGACAGTTTGTTGTTTGTCAATTGTTGAAGGAACTTAGTGATGATTTTGATTAGGAATGTTTTGCCAGAACCAGCTTCACCACTGACATACAATAGTATAGGTTTGTAATTTTGGCAGGCGCATTCTTTGTTTTCATGTTGTACACCATGTGCAATTTCTTTTGTTATTTCTTGAAAAATGCTATGTTGCTCTTTTATTTAGTTTTGATTGTAGTGTAGTTAAGTCTTCTTTATCTTCATAGTGGCACATGGTGTTTTCTACTTCTATCATAGCTAATTCTGCCTCATTTGTTATTAGTGGTTCTCCCAGTGGTTCTTGGCTTCCTGTGACAGAAGGTTGACTACTGTCAGGAGTGTCCTTATCTAGTTGGGCCTGGAGTTCCTCTTAATGTTATTGTTCATTGTGCAACATTGTTTTGTACTGTGCAAAGTTTACATCAGTTATACTGCTTTCATTGGCTCTGAAAACGTCTTCATATGAGTCATAGGTATCTAGTATTTCTTCTTCTTTTCTCCGTGGTTTGAAGAGTTGTAGCAGGGACATGTAATGTATTTCTTTATGTTGAGGAGTCTTTAATGACAATTTGATATGATTAATTAAATTTGGTTTGGTGAGTTTTACTAAGCTGCCATCACAGTTTGTCACTTTGTATTTACGGTTTTGCTCATCAGGTTTTATATTATTTTTGTATGTGTAGTTTTGGGCTATGTGGTATAGACACATGGTTTCCAAAGTGGTACTCCTGTTTGGGTAGTATGTGTTCAATAAATTGTTTTTTAAAATGTCTTGGCTGTTGGGATCATGTTTGGCTATTGTTTCTATATCTCCGTATGATTTTAGAACTCTTTTTCTAGATTTAGCTGGACCAAGACTTAGCCATACTATATTTGCAGATTTACCATACAATGCAGTACCAGTTAATCGATCAGCTGCTTCATAGGATCCACATTCTCTATGGGACAGCATTTTTATGCCCAAGCTGTATAATTTCTGAGACACTGTTTTATCTGATGACAGGTCATTCCAGAGGTCTTGGAGCTCTGTCTTTTCTGATTTGGTTAAGTATGCTGTGACATATCGTGCAAGTGCAGTAGAATTGTCTGCAATGTACTGCACATCTATGTTTGCATTCCACAAGTGGGCAATGATTGCATTGTAATCATTGATATATTTTTCTTCTTCTTTTCTTTTTATGCAATATGTATTTTTAGGTGACTTACCTTTAACACTATGTCTAACTGAAGACATGAGGTTGTTCACTTGACCTGTATTTGTAACTGGTCTAGGGAACCAAATCGGCATTTGGTGTAGTATTTCCCTTTGTTTTTGTATTTGCGACGACAATATTTGCCACATTTGTGTCTTTGGAATTGTAAGATTTTTGCATGAAGATCACTATTTGTGGATTCTGACGGAATTTCACAAGTGACATATTTTTCAATAAACTGTAAAACAGTGGCATCACTGTCTTGACCAAATTTAGGAGCACCTTTAATCCATAAAAGCATGTGGGCATGTGGCGCTCCTCTGGCTTGGTATTCTTTTCTCCAAAAGAAGTGCTGCACTTCTCCAAGGGGAGGAACAGTTTTATTACAAATAAAATGTAGCATGGCAATGAAGCAATGGTGAAAATATCTAGACACATTAACAGGATCCTGAGAACAAAGTTCTCCAGGTGTTAGTATATCTATGTTTGTTTTGTTTTCATTTGATACGCATAGGAAAGCATGTAAATCTTCCCATGCATATTCTGTGCAACTTAATGTAACAAACCAAGTGGGTGGGCCAAGGTTTCTGATCATACAATGTACATCTCCATGGCGTCGAAACCAGTACTCTTTAGTACCTCGCATATTTGCTAATAGATTTGTAAGATTTGCCTGTAAAACCTCATCTCTTTGTTGAACTTTTTGTAATAATTGTTTGGCTGTCATATTTTGAAAGTGTGATCCTGATTTTAATATGTGTGCAACTCCGTAACATAAAGTTGCTAGTTCACTTTCAAAGAGTAGGTGGAATATGGATTCCACATTTTGTCGAAATCTGGGATCTTCAGAATACATTCGTAATGAGCGATATTCTGATGCTGATATTTGAACAGGTCTATCATCGTATCTTCCTCCTTTGCCAGTAGGAAAGAGTAGAGGAAAAGCATGTGCTTCTATACTTTTTTCCCATATGCTGATTGGTGATCCTTTTGTTTGACGCATCCACGTTTCCAGTGCATCTTCTATGGTGTCATTAGAGTGCAATGGTGAACTGTATAATGGTCTAAAGTGTTTGCTATCGTAGCAGGATCTAGGAGCTCAAATTGACCAGTTTCTTGTGTCTCTTGAATTATTTCAGTTGTATCTTTCAAGTTTTCTTCGATATTAATTTCTTTGTAATAATCATTATTCTCTTTGAGATATTGCAGGGCTTCTCTAACTTTATGTAAATCTACAAGTTGTTGCCAAATTCTTTTGTCTTTTGTATGTACTCCATTTAATAAGATAATTTAAGATTGTTGCATTGGACGTTGCACTCCTAGAGTGTGCACATTTTCTTTTAGATCTAATGGTAAATACACTACTTTTCCACGAATACCTTTCACTAATTCAGAGGGTGGTAATTTTGCAGTTTTTGGTTGAAGGCGTATTATTGCTTGAAATGGATGAACTGTTTGAATTATGATGCTCTCATATAAATTAAGTTGTTGAAGGAGTTTTGGTAGTGGATGTAATTCCAAGTTATTTGAGATAGCACGTGAAGGAGTTTGGTTGTTGTCAAGTTTGGTAGGGCAGTAACTGCAAAGTATTATGGGGTCAGTTATTTCGTATTTGTTTTTTGCTATAAGGTAGAGAGCTAATTCAAACCATTTAGAATCTTCATTGTCTTCTATTTTGTATGAAAGTTCTATAGTTTTTGTGTTACTTTTATAACATGTTCTGCGGCAACATACACACACGTGGTTTGGTATTTCAGCTGAAGTGCTTTGAAATGTTATTATTTCTTTTTTGTATGTGTGTAGTGAAAGATTGCCATGCACAGATTTGTTACGAAGTTGGTTGACAGCTAATTCATCTTGTAAGTGGGTTTCATTTCCAAAATATTTTTTCTGTATATACTCGATTTCTTCTAGTAGGTCTTTTGGTGTACCATGTAGAAGAATGTTATTTAAATTGGCTAGTGCTAAAGCAGGACTTTTTGCATAATACAGTTTATAAACTAGATTTCTTATACTTGCATGATGTGTTGATATCCTTTTGATATCATGGAACGTTGTTTTGCAAGTAGCTCCTGATATGCAGGCCAACGAATGTCCTTGCAGTCCTGTGTGCTTGCGTACTGGACAAGCATCCATACTTTGCAGTATTTTAATTTTGATTTTGTCTTTGCTTTTCACATATTGATTGAGGAATAGGCGTAAAGATTTGAACATTTTTTTGGGAATGTTACACATTGACGTGCATGGCCATGTGTAAATTAGATGCTCTGATTCAGTCGAATGGAGGGGTAAATCTAAGTTTTCAGGGCATATTTTTGTAAGGAGTACTTCTTGTTCCATTATGGTATTATTAACTTTTTCATAACCTCAACCACTGCTATGTATGGCAATTGTATTTGTTTGCTTTTGTTTGTACGCTTCTTCATTAAAGTATGGTTCTGTGCTTGCAGTGTGACTCCATTCACCTCCACAGATATTTAAGAAGTTATTTCTGTTCACATTTCGTTTATTGAGAAGTCTTTTTTGAAATTTAGTTATTAGTTTTGTTAGTGGTTTAATTCTGTTTAACACAACAATAAATAAGTTTCTTTTGAGAAGAATTGCACTGTCTATCAACGTTTCTAAGATTACTTTCCTACGATAGGTATGAAGTGTTGAACCTGGTTTCTCTCCTGTTTTTATCAGATTTTGAAGGACTTTGTGACGGAACATTTTGGCTAATATACTTTTCTTGGTTTGCTTACTTTGTACTATATCAAGATTTATAGAAGACGTTTTATTTGTAGTGATAGTTGATTTTCTGTTAATAGTTTTTTGGGTCGTTTTACTTTGTGATAGAGGAGGCAAAGTTTTTGCACTAGAAACTTCTTCTGTTTCACAACATGACTGTATTAGCTGTTGTGTTTCAACGTTTTTTACAAATTCTGCTATAGATGGGTGTTTATGTTGGAGACTTTTCTTTTCATTTGCTCTACTTCTTTGTCCCTTTCTACGGAGTTGCTTTTTGGTGGGCATTCTTTAGCGTCTGTTGAAAAAAATACAGAAGGTATGGGTTGGGGTTTTCTGCAATGCATGTGTGTTGTGTGCATGTTTGTTTGAGTAAGATGATAAAGATGTATGTAATGGTGTGTGATTGTGAATTGGGAAGTTGAACTACTATGGATGGGTATTCTTCAATTAATCTGTTACTAAACGTGGGTTCAGATGACAGAAAAAAGTAATCCGGTGGTGTGGAGAAGAATAAATAATATAGGTAAAGCTATACAATTAAAACAGTTGTTTGTTCTACAACATCTACATTCTAGCGGCTGAGTTGGGTAATTTGTGTGCTGAAAAATAGGAATTTGAGGGCCATTCTGACAAGACATCACTGTTTAAGACGGGGGGGATTTTTGGTCAGAATGGTGCAGAATCTCTATTTTTAGGCACAGAAATACCATGAATGCACCGTACCGTGCGTGTGAGCTATAAATCAAATGGTAACAATCTACTTACTATTTTTTCAAAAATGAGTAGTTTGCTTCTTAGTTGTTCTTTGTAAATCAAAATCGGCTGCTTCTATTCAGGAGAATGGGCTTCACTGCAATTGTAAAAGAAAGAAATTAGTAATTTGGTTGCTATATAGCACTGTTTTCATTTTAGACATAGATTTCTTTAAATTCAAATGCTCAGCGTCCTGAAAACCATTAAAACTATATTATGACTAAGAGTAGGAAAGAAAATATCTTTACTATGGTTTGTGGAATTCATAATCTACCAACGTATACCACTATTTTTGTAACTAAGCTTTTCCACGTAATAGTGAGTCATTGTCATCATAGCTCTCAACCATGTGTGTCGCAAAGGCGGGTGAAATCACCTGATTTTGTTTTTGGCGGGTGAGACGCCCATTGGAATGAATGGGCGTGCAGGAGGCTTGGCGGGTGAGTCAGTCCTTTACAAGGTGGGTGACACCCGCCAAAAGCGTGTGAGTTGAGAGCTATGTGTCATAGTCTGCTTTTGCACATAACAGTGAGTGAATGTCATAGTCTGCTTGTCCTATATAAATGTATGTAAGTACTTATTTAAACGAAAAAAATTAAAACCAATTATGTGTTTGTACAAATATTATTGTTTGAGATTTGATCATAGAGTGTGTATGTTATTTTGTGTGATTATATGTTGTGTATATATTTTATTTCAAAAATGTTAGTTTAATAGTATTTGCATGTGTGTGTGTGTATGAAGAAATTAAACGATATAAAGGTTTGTAAGTGACAGGTCATTTTAGGACAATGAAACAATGATCGTCCATTCATTTTTCAGATTATAGAAGGTAAAAGTCGGTTGGAAAATGTGTTCATGTAATGTGTAGAAAATATGCATACCTGTACTTTCTGTTCATGTATATGAATATGGACCAAGCTGTAAGTAGAAATATTGGAGATTTGTACAGTATTTCTCGTAGATCGTGGTTGTCAAGGGTATGAGACTTGTACTCTGAGAGATACACCGTACATTTGTAGTGCTGCTCTATGATGATGCAGTTACATGTAGAGTTATTGGATTTGATTGGTGGATGGTCATATGATTGCTTAGCTACATCCAATGAGGGAATGGCACAGAGAGTGAAATCGAAATGGTAGAAGGGCTGTACATGTTACGATACGTTCGCGACATGGCGATAGTTCTAGGACACCGCGTATTACATCCGGGGAATTTGGGGAGGGTAGGTATGGAAATGAGATTGGATGAAGCAAGGGATTGGTCAGTAAAGTTTAGTGAGTGTGTTGTGCTAGGAGAGGTTTTCTCAGATATTGTTTTTGCAGAGAGAAGAACCGATAGCTATGGCTGAGTGTTTCAAAACACAGATTGTATGGATTTTGGGAGACTCATGGATTCATTGGTTGAAGGTACATGCAGAAAGCTGCGGAGTATCTATAGATCCTGGATTCCCACATGTGGAAGTGCACTGGCATGGAGTGCGTGGAATGAAGTGGTTGGACTTGTTACCTCTCTGTGCAACTTTGAAGATTGAGGAACATCCAGACATAATTGTAATTCATTGTGGAGGGAACAGTTTAGGACATGTGTCTGGAATTTCTTTGCAATTTGCAATGAAAGAAGGACTTCAGAAGATAATGGACATGTTTCCAAACTCAAAAATATTTTTTTCACGGATTGCGCAGAGACAAGTGTGGCTTCGTTCTTTCTCATGTGGTCCACAAATGGAGAAAGCAAGGCGTAATGTTAATAAGGCTGTTTGTGCCTTCCTAAGAGATTTTGGCATGTCCTCTTTTAACAATGAAAATATTTTGTTTCGTAGTACATACCTTTTTCGCAAAGATGGAGTCCATCTTACTTATGCTGGCAATCAGATTTTTCTGAGAAATGTACAAAATGCATTGCAACCTTTTTTTAGAAATACAGCATTCGTTTTGAAGTACGTCTTACGTAGTTAAAATGTTTTACATTCAAACACCTCCCAAAGGCTCTTTTCAGAGCCACCACTTCCTGTTAGAGAAAAATGCATTGGTTTCAATAGGGTAGCAATGCAATTGTTTTTCTGTTCGCGGACCGTCCGCAGACTTTCACGAAATGGAAATGGCTATGCTTTATGTATCATCACTTCTATTTTTTAACTGTGAAAGGCGGCTCTGAAAAGAGCCTTATTTTTGTTTTGATTTTTGTTAGTTTGTATTTTTTTTGTTCTTTTTTATACACGACACACTAGGAGAGGAGGGAAAAGAGGGTAAAGGGAGGGGGACACCAACCAAAGGGATAAGAAAGGGCGAGCTGAGAGAGGACGATGTAGAGTGGGTTTTATTTGGGTAGTGAGCAGGTCTTCTGGTGCTCTGAGACGATCGTCTCAAAAGCACTCCGAAGTCGCTCCCCCCTGCAGAGTACTGTGTCACAGTGCACACATACAACTGTGACCCTCGAAAGGTAAGGGTCATCAGAATTCTGTATGGCCTGTGAGGCAGCTTGAGGAAGACGCTGTCCCACAGAGGTGTTTCTTGTGGTGACAGGATCAGGAATGGAGGATGAAGTAGAGGCAATCAACCTACTATGCTTCTCGCAAGGTACAACCTTGCGAATGGCTCCAGTGTGGAAAGAGCGCAGATGTCGCTTCATGGTAGTGGTCCCAAAGCTATACGAACCATGCTTCCCGCAACTGAGTACCATTTTGCACTCATTACAGGTGACACGGTTCGCATGAGACTTAGGACCGTTTCCATGAACGGTAAACAACCGCCACACCCAAGATTCACGCCGACGGCGGGTAGTAGGGATTTCCTCTACCTCATTCTCGTCATCCTCTTCTTCCTCCTCTGTATCCTCACTCCTGTTCCCCTCTTCAGGCCCTTGGGGAAATGGTGGTGGTGGAGGGGGTGGGGGTGGTGCTGAGGCAGATGTAGCACCATGTGGTAATAGTCGAGCCATGGATGTCATAGGCTTGGAGATGGAAATCTCAAAATCTACAAAGTATGCAGCAAAATGCAGTGTGCTCTGTGGAATAGTCAGAAACCCAATGAGAATGCGCTCTAAGGCGTGCTCTTATATCGGGTGCTTGTGCGCGGGTCACGGACATGCGTGCTGTCCGCAAGACAGATCGAACATCAAAAAAGGTTCAAAAAGTCACAAAAACTATGTGGAAAGTTAGGATTAGTATGTGGGATTTGTGGTATGGTGATTTTTTAATGAGAAATATTGTGGATTACTTGGAAATGTACTTTTAAACTGGTCGGGGACACGAACAGTGTCCGCATTTAGAGCACGAGATGAGCGTGGGCGCGGTCACATGATTGTTTTGTGAGCATGTTCACTAAGGTAGCGGTCGTCCGCAGTACACCCAATGTACGGACATTGTTTTGCGCATGCGTGTTGATGTTCTGCGGACAGTGTTCGGGTCCTGAACTAATTAAAAGTGCGTCACATGTAAAACGGACAGTTACGGACAGCCGTTTTTTCTTAGCACAGTTTAATTTATTTGCTAACAATACGGACAGACATAGCGTTTCAAGAACACCTCCATTTTCGTTTATTTACGAACAATTCAGGACACCACGAGTGTTCTTAGAACAGTTTCTGCTTGCTATCTAACACTACGAATAGGCATAGTGTTCTTAAGGACACCTCCATTTTCGTTTAATTATGAACATTTCAGGACACTACGAGTGTTCTTAGAACATTTTCAACTTGCATGAGAACATTACGGACAGATGTAGTGTCCTCAGGACAGTTACATTTTCGTTTCTTTACGAACATTTCCGAACAACCGCGGTGTCCGTGGACACCTAAATTGGTTTTATCACAAATAACTGAAAGTAATTACAACACAATATAAGAAAAGTAACTTTATTTCATATATATATACAATTATGACTGGGAAGGCGGCGCAGAAACGGAAACAAAAACAGGAGAATTAGGGATTTCTAGATAACTGGGATCATGTGAAGAAGGGAAGGAAAGCTCATCGAAATGCTTTGGTCCATAGACAGGGTTTGGGGTTAACTGCGTGGGATAGGGTGAGGGGTGACAAATGCAGGTTGGACAATGGTGTGCTGTTGGGGGTTTCACATAATTTTCCACAAAGTTTTTCAAATCCATAAAATTTTGCATAAGGTTGTCCATTTTTTGATTAATCTGCTGTAGAGTGATATCCTCTGGATGTTGTTGTGAGATGCTTGGAATTTTTGTATGGTCTGTAATAAAAAAAATGTGTATGTTAAATGTATACAAAATAATATTTATTAATTGGTTTATATAGTAAAGTGTGTACCATTAAGTGGACTATTTTCTAACATTTCCTCTCGTGGGAAATGCTCCTCTAGCCAGTCGAGAGTACTACACATTTCTGTGAGAAAACAAAAAAGCAATATGTTTTTTTTTCTAATATAGAAAGTTTATAAATATATGAGTAAAAAGAAGTGCACTTACTATGTCTGGTGAGATATGTAATCAGTAGTGTATACGTCTGGTCTTGCTGTTGGTTGTGGAGCGTCTGTGAGGTAATTATGGTGGAAGCCACTTTATCTTCTTTTGGTATATTCCATTTTAAAACATATTGTATTTACATGAATGGTTAGTGTGTTACATGTATGGGTAACATTTTTCAAGTATTACTACATATACTTTGAATGTGTGCTGCTTTGTGAATTTGTTAAATGTTCCTATGTTATGATATAACTATCACACATACCTCCCCAGAGTTTTTAGGTGGTGGTACTGTTGTCCAAACATGTCTGCAGACCGTCAAATTCAGTAGAAAGGGTTCAGTATGTTCCATATTATATGTACATAAAGTCAAAGTTATTATTGTTAAGTTGTGCTACTAAAAAACTATGAAATTCAGTAAAAAAACTTTGTTAAAGGAACGTTATGGTTAAGTTGCGCTACTAAAAACCTATGAAATTCAGTAAAAAAACTTTGTTAAAGGGACGTTATGGTTAAGTTGCGCTACTAAAAACCTATGAAATTCAGTGAAAAAACGTTGTTAAAGGGACGTTATGGTTCACAGTAAAACCGAAAAACCCCTGAAATTCGGCAGTTATGGTAAGATAAGCAACCATAACTCGCGCCGCCACCGTGCACTGCTAACACTAACACCCATATTATGCTCGCTTCCAGATAGCAAAACAGCACTAGCATGAATCCCTGTGAGATCTATTCTGGGTCTTGTTAAAAAATCCTTTGGGATCTCTTGAGGTCTTGAGGAGGAGGGATTTGTAACACTTGGCCATACAAAACCTCGGTGGGAATGGAGAGATTTGGGATCCCACTCCTTCCATCCTCTAAAGGGTCAGATTGGGAAGTAACTGGAGCAATTAAGTCCCTAGCTGCTCGAACCCTCACATAAGGGTTGGGGAGCTCTCACAACTCACCACAACATGCAAATGTAAACCTCCCTTAACGACTAAAAGATGCCACACTCAGGTAGCACTAATTCACTGTTTCTAGACCTGAAGCATACATGTAAATTCTTCCAAAAAAGGAAACACTACAAAGTGATACTTCATTATATTGTAATGTTATGCAGTTTACATAAAACATTTAGCACTGTAAATCAAAATGATTATAATAAAATATGACTCTCTAACATGCATGTTCAGAGTTAAAATTAAAATCTAATGGCACTGTATTTATGTAGTTGTGCTTACAGTCGCAGAAAGTCCTTGTATCACAATAGGGCAAATATTACTGAGACCTCCCTCGACTGTGTTAGTTACATGGACTACACAAACATGCATTTCTAAGGGAATCCAATCATGAATATACCACACACAAGTGTCCTAAAATCTCCACATTTGTCTACATGTTATCTCTTGTCATGTGGTTCTTGAACAGTTTCCTCTTACTTCCTGTGTTAATAGTAAATTCAACCTAAGTAAAGTGACTTGTTTCAGCTTATGTTGAGAGGGAAAGAAGGGCAGGCATGTAATTCATGGTCAGGTATGCAATGTATTGCGCTATTGATATTGATATTTTATTTGTATCGTGCTCGTACAAAAGTGTTTCAGAGCGTGACGAGGCAATTGAGGGGAACAAGGGAGAAACAAGAACATCAATCTTACTAAGCCCAGTGACATTGAGAAGGTGCAAGTGCAGGGGAGAGCGAAAGGGGAGAGTGCATGGGAGGGTGGAGAAGTGAAAAGTGCTGTACAAAGGAATAAATAGCAGAATAAATAAATAAATACATAAAAGACAGCAAACAGTGGTAATGCAGCCAGCAAGTGGCAAGTGCTAGGTTTAAGGCAACAGACAGGGTTAGTCTGATAAGTGCAGAAAGGGGAGGGGGCTGTAGGGTTACAGATACAGACCCCAGTGCAAGGGATTTCCAGGAGGCAGTGTGGGTGGCTGGCAAGGTGGGCAGGTACCTAGGCCCGAAAGTCAGAGGGTAGACAGGTGCACGATGCCAAGGCAGAACAGATCAGCAGGGGAGAGGAGGAGTGAAGGCAGAAGCAATGAGGAAGGTCTTGAGGTGCTTCAGAAAAGGAAATTGTTCTCCTCAAGTTTCAGAGTGAAAGGGAAGCTGTTCCAGAGGGAGACCCCAGGCAAAGACAGAGATCTATCCCCAGCTTGTTTAACAGCTGACCCTGAGGTAGAGGAGCGAAGAGCTCAGGAGGGAAGGTATTTATGGAGGGACAGCTGAAGGTATTTTGGACCAAGGCCCCCGAAAACCTGTGGACAGTGCAAAGGGTCTTGAATTGAATCATTGCAGCCAATGGGTGCAAGTGGAGAGATTTCAGGGTCGGAGAGATACAATCCCAGGGCTTGAGGCCAAGAACAAGTCTTGCAGTCCTGTTCTGGATAAGTTGCAAAGGGTGGAGAGTAGAGGCAGGTAGATTTAGAAAGAAGCTGTTGCAGTAATCCAACCTAGAGAGAACCAGGGCTCGAGAGACACTGAGCTTCTGGGAGAAGGAGTGGAAAGGTAGAATATCTCTGAGGAGGTGCAGTAAGAAGTTTGTCTTTTTAGAGACATCAGAGATGTGGGCAGAGAAGGAAAGTGTGGAGTCAAAGATCACCCCAAGGTTCTTGGCCTCGCAGGTATGGGTAGGACGAGGGCCAAGGTGGGCCGGCCATAGAGTGACAGGAAAAGAGGGTGAAGGAGTGCCAATGAGGAGGATCTCTGTTTTTCTGGCGTACAGACAGAGACTGTTGGTGGCACACCATTCCTGAATGGCAGATAGTCAATCAGAGATGAGAGAAGGAAAAGAGGTGGTCGAGAGAAACCTGAAAATGAGTTGAGTGTTATCAGCAAAGCACTGAAAATTGGAGCAGAAAATGGCAATGTAGTGTGCGAGAGTTGAAAGGTATTGGTTGAAAAACCAGGGTGAGAGGTTAGACCCCTGGGGAACACTGCATGTAGAAAGGGAGATAGAGGAAAGGAAGGACCCAAGTTGGACCTGGGAGGGTCGATCAGAGAGGAAAGAAGTCAGCCAGGCCAGTGATACCCAGGTTGTCTCAGAGATGGCATGGTTGACCGTGTCACAGGTATAAGAGAGATTGAGTAGGATGAGGACAGAATGGATGTTAGAATCAAGGTTGGAGAGCAGATCTTAATTGATGTTCAGGAGAGCAGTGTCCATGCTTCTGGCAGCTCTGAAGCCAGACAGATGGTCGTGGAGACAACCAACAGAATCAGAGTGAAGGTTAAGCTAGATTTTCCAGAGGTTTGCCCAGAAAAGGAGAACAAGAGAGTGCTTTAGAGGGGAGGGGAAGGCTCCAGAGTTGAAGGAGAGTTTGCAAAAATCAGCCAGGGCAGGAGCGAGGGTGTCAATGTGGTCCTTGATTGTTTTGAAAGAACAGGAAAGAACCTGTTTTGCTGACACTTTCATAGATCAGACTTGTCTAGAGACCTTCTCAGGGGAGAGTAGAGGAAAAGACGAGAAAAAGTGTGGGGGTGGCTGTAGGAGAACCAGAGTTAACAGAAGGAGAGGAGAGCAGACGGGACGACCGAGTGGACAGAATATCCTTGGTTTTTTAGAGAAGTGAGAGGCAAGGGCCATGCAAAGGGCCAGGAAGGCAACAGGAGAGGTAAAGACTGCAGCATGGTTAGCCAGCTCCTTGCAGATTTGGCTGAGTTGTTGGATACCGCAGAGACACAGGCTTGGATGTGGGCTCTCTTCTTAGTGTGGACAGAAACTCGGCAATACCTTTGGAGCAGGCAGAAGGCCAGTTTGTCAGAGGATGAAAAAGAAGCCCCCCATTTCCTCTCAGCTACCATAAAGTTACATTCAAGTGTAGCTAGGTCAGAGTAGTACCAATAATTGCACTTGGCTTTGGGCTTCAAACGGATCCTCATGACAGGAGCAAGAGCATCAACAGTAGAGGAGATAGATAGCATAGACAGGGCTGTGTCAGGATGTAAGTCAGCCGGAGGCAGAGGGGGGAGAGATGGTGGCAGCGAAAGCCTCAACTGACACATGCTTAATGGGCCAGATGTCCGAGAAGGTAGGTGTCATTGTTGGGGTTGGTTTGGTCTGGGGGGAAAAAGCGAGAGAGGAGAGGAGCGGAGGGAGTGATCGCTCCAGGACAGAGGAGTGGTCAGAGGGATGGAGAGGGGGAGGTCAGAGGAAATAAAGACATCAAGTGTGTGCCCTGAAGAGTGAATCGGGCCAGAAGGGAGGATAGAAAGGGAGAAGGAATCGCAAAGGTCACAAAAGAGTAAAGAGGAGGAACAAGGAGAGTCAAGATGGATATTGAGGTCACCAAGAAGGAGGAGTTGAGTGGTTGAGAACAGGATGGAGGAGGAGAGGTCTGCTCACTTACAGAGAAATTAGGTGATCTGACCAGGAGGCTGTTAGATAGTAGCCATGGTGAGAGAGTGGCTAGCAGAGAGAGAAAGCTTGCAGACAAGGCTTTCCAAAAAGAAGTATGTCTGCATGGGGAATGTAGAGGCAGAAATCCACTCAGGAAAGATCTGGGCTACACCTCATTCGGACTGGATGGATCTGGGTACAGAGAAGATTGTGTAGCCATCAGGGAGGAGAGTGTCAAATTCATGACAGAGCTGGCCGTGAACCATGTCTCGGTGAGACCGAGGACTTCAAGGTCAAGTTCTTCCAGGAGGTGGCAGATGTCAGAGGAGTGTTTGACAGCAGAGCAAGAGTTGAGAGTGGCAAGATGAAGAAGGTTGCCAGCCTTAAAGGCCTTCCAGGGAGGGGTACAAATCAGAGGTACTTCCTGCAGAGGTGAAGACAGGGCCTGAGGTGGGGCAGAAGAGGAGGGGAGATAGGGCAAGTAAGGGGGGAGGAGGGGACAGCAGGAGATGAAAGTAAATTCATGAGGCGAAGGAAGTGCCTCTCAAAGAGGAGAAGATTGACCTGAGGGCCTTTGGCGATGACGGTGACATTAAGGTAGACATTAGTGATAACCTTAGAGGAGTCGAAGAGAGCCATGAGGACTTCCCAGCAGGTGCCACCATTAACGGGAGAGGTGGAGACAGGACAGAGCACAGAAATCATATGAAGAGTTCATAGATCTGGCAAAGGAATGACAAAGAGGATGTCAGTGAGGGTCTGGCTGGAAGAAGCGTTGGAATAGGTATCAGCGATAGGGAGACTAGGGTTGGAGACCAAGATTTCCTTTTTGAACTTCTTTCTACCAGACTTAGTGAGAAGGGAAGGATAGTCGAAGGAGAAGCAGTTGGAGAAGATAGGAGAAACAGAAAGCGCCATTGGTGTGGTAGTGAGAAAAAGGGGGCGAAGCAGGGGGTGAGGGAGGAGAAAGCAGGTAAGAGTGGAACAAAGAGAATGGTGAAGTCACTCGGCCAGCAAGTTACAAAAAAACAATATGAGCAAAGTGCAGAACAAGTTAGCAAAATACGTTTAGATTTGACTTTTAACTAAAATGCAAAATGCAGCTAGATTTGACATTGACACACCAGACATTTTTTAGCTTTGTGGGATGTTTTAACACACTTCTGCTCTGCTATGCTGCAGCACTGTGTTATAATGGTGCCAGAATAGCAAAATGGCGGCAAAACCCTGGTGCTCGCATAAACCTCTGATAATTGCGCTTTGCAACACACAAAAAGATGGTTGCCCAATCTGCCACGCATGTTGTCAGTGGTGGAACAGAGATAGATCTCACTCCTGAAATATGTCACTGGGCTCCGCAACAAGTAAAAATGGAATACAGAAGAAAAAAAGCAGTGTTGCTAAATGAAAACCCAAAATCTTGCTTTAAATACTTTTTTCTTTGTTGCTGAAACTTCAAAATGCCGGTACAAAATACCCTCAAACATCCAAATTCTTGCTGGGTGCTATGATTCACTTAGTTAAGAAATCATTGTGAACTTGCAAGGTTCTGAGAAGCTGAAAGCATAAAGGTATTTCCACAGCAAAAGTGGCCTATCTGTGGATGTCAGAAATCTCTGTGCAGCAGATACAGCAGGGATGACAGCTGTCAAGAGCCTGCCGGATTAAACTTTAAACATGTATAAACTGAAATCAAATGTTTGCAATCTAAGAGGACTGTTGCTGATAGTAGCCCACCTTGTAATTATTTTGATCCCATGGTTTAAAATCTTGAATAAGAATTCTAGCTGCTATTTTTAAATCACAAGTTTGTTTTAAGCTAAGGGAAAATGTGACAGAATTAACAATTAAATAAAGCCTGGCTAAAAGCTACCAAATGGGAATATCAGGTTTCTCCACAGAAGGATGGCCTTTCCCCCACCAGGAAATCACACCCAAGCAGTAATTATAGGGTTTGGAAAGAACCTGGTCTACAGAGGCAAAAGGGAACAATGAACAGCTGCTGCTAAGGAAATGTGAGGTGTGAGGACAGTCCCAAATGGCCTCTGCAAGGAGCAAACATGGGGGATGGCTCCTGGGCTTCCAGGGAGAAACCAACTGGTGGAGCTAAAACAACCATTTGTTGCTTAACAAGGACAAAAAACACATTTTAAAAAGACGGATAACTTACTATTTAAAATTGTGAAGAATATGAAAATAACAGAATTGTGAATGTAAATTTTGGCTGCACGTTTCAAGAGGCAGAAAAATCATGTGACATGTTCTGGAGAGAAAGGGCAAGAAATGTCATTTTACACAAAATGTATTTCTGCTAGAAGTATAAAACTTTATACATTTATGCCCATGTTAAACGGACACACTTGTAGAAATTTGCTTATACATTGGACATTGTGTTCCTGATGAAATGGGCAAAATTCTGTGAAAAGTCGAGACAAGATCCCACAGCTACAGTGTTTTGAGGGATAGATGCTATAAAAAAAATTATAATCTGTATATGTGATTGTTATAGAGGTTACACATGTGTAAATATGTATGGTGCCAAAAGTAGATTTTGTTTTCAACGGGGTAGGGGTGGATTTTCAGCCTCATAAAATCACACCATAAAGGTGACACACAGTTTCTCTCCTCCTATCAAGGCAGAGCGGAGACTCTAACCCAATCACCTGTGAAAGGGGTGAGTTTACGATTAACTAGCCCACACACCCCCTTTTTATCATAGCATAAATAGAGACAGCTCACCACTCAGAAAGACAGACAGATTCACTCACTATCCTGATACTGGTGGAGCACCCTGCTGCTGAACTCTACATCTTCCTTGCTCCAGATTCCAGAAACTTGGCAAAGCAGAAACCCATTGCATAGCTGAACCATTTTCAGCTAGGCCTCAAATTCCAGAACCATAACCCCACAAACCTAAGCGGAAGCATCAAAATAAAGCTGGGCTGTGCTGTACTGCTTGCCTGCTGAAATAATTATCATCAGAACCAAGAAGGGCAGATCCAATCCAGTCCTGTACCGTGCTGTGACCAGAGTGCATTGCAGATCCAGTCCAGTCCTGTGCCGTGACCAGAGCACCTTGCTGATTGCAGATCCAATCAGTTGTGCCCAACTGTCTGTCCTAGAACCAGATCCAATTCCCTGACCAGAATCTTGATGGACTAGAATCCTGACAGTTCTGTTTAAAAACATATCTAGTGAGTATCTATGGAAAGAACTGTGTCACTAGCATATGTACCTTGCTTAGTTAATCCCTATCTTAAACTCATCCTATCTTGTAGTCAGGACTGTGTTGTTAAGAATATATTTGAATTGTCTGAACTCTCTATCCAAACCATCCTATATTCCTCCTGTACTAGTATTGCTAAAACTATCTTTGTGCCGATATTTTCTCATCTGAAGAAAGCGAGTCCTTAGCAGTCATTCTGATCAAGTGGCTGTGTTCCTGTGGGGTATTCGTTTTGTTCATAGTCATCCTCTAGTGTAGAAACCCATTTGTCATTTTAAAAGTGCATTCCGGTTTTCCATTCTTGCGCCATTCCTGCGCCTATCTCGAAAAAACGACCTCCACTAAAATGTCCATAACTTCCTCGGTTTTTGTGCTAGAAACATAATTTCTGCTTGTAGCTAACATCCACAGCTTTAGATTGCATCCAAAACTGCATCCTAAATCCATACGGTTCTCCCGTTATCACGATTATCGCGCAGTGAAAAGTTTGCCGTGAATTTCATTTTTGGGAAATTCTTACACATGTAAATCTGCATTTGATTGCTTCCAAATTTTAAGATTTCAAATTGTTTCTTGGTATTAAATCACTGTTTGTGTTTATGTACAACTATCCAAAATGGCTCCCATAAGAATTTATAGCAATTTCAGCAACTTTGATAATATTTGGTGTTTTTGCCCCGTCCATTCTAAGATAACTTTAAAAGCCATTCTGACAGCTTGACCGTCAATTTCGTTTTTCTCTTGTGTTTGCTGGGGGAAAGTGGGATTGATATTCTGTTTGATTCTGACATTCCTGAATACCTGCTCTCTCCTCTAATCTCTTTACATTGCCTGTTGTGGGTTGAGGGCTGTGCAGGGGGAACCTTAAACCACAGTGCTATCTGATCTTAACACACACACAAAAGTATTATTTCCGTGCTGAATTGTTTGCTCACTATTACCACTTGTGTATTAAAGTGATTATTCAGGTTACATCCCCCAAATGGTGATAATTGTGTACCCGTTAAGACATAGGGCCTCATTACACGGATGGCGGTAAGAGTTTACCGGTACCGGTATTTTACCGGTACCGGTAAATCCTTACCACCTTACTACGAGGTCCCTTTGCGGGTTGGGGAATTAAACGCCTGCTTTTTGCAGGCGTTAAAAACCAACCCGCAAAGGGACCAGTGGAGCTAATTGCGGTACCGTAATTAGCACCTTCCCCATTCCCATAGAGCCCTATGGGGCAAAAATTGGAATGAGGAAGGGCATTGGTGGAAGGGGGAATTACCTCCCTGCCAACCTTGGAATGGGGCGGTAATTCCCCTTTCCACCAAGGCGGTGCCGGTATTTTACCGGCATGAACCATGGCGCTAATAGCGCCATGGTTCACCGCCATCCGTGTAATGAGGCCCATAGTGTGATTAAATTGTAAATACATAAATAAATATTTTTACTTTGCAAACCAGCCCGATTCCTGGTTTAGTGTGACTGGGGGGGGTTCCAGGAGAGGGGCATGATGTGAGTGGTATATCATTCAGAATAAAGAACTTTAGACAAAAATAAATAAGGTCATTTGTGCATTACACAGTAGGCATTGACTTGGGTATGTGTCGGGTTGAAATCACTTACAGCTTGGGGGCTTGTCCGGGATCCTGAATTAGACATACCACTTGTGGCAGTCTAACACAGCATGCTAACTGACAGGGTACATACACCGTGTTGGACTACCACACTGTGCTACTCTGTAAAAACACCCTTCAATAGAAATACGCAAAGGAGTTGGGCCTGTTTTGCAAAAGTAAAATAACCCTGATAAGTTTCCGGAATGGCGACCCCAGTGGAAATCAATATCGCAAAGGAGCACCCACTGCACAAATTGTGTGTCAGGGGTGAATGGGTAGAGCAGGATGAAAATGTCTGGCTGCAGGAAATCAAACAATGAATCACTGCCATAGAATTAGATACATGGCAGGACCAGGGTCCATTACACCAGGCACTTAGTGAATTGTATATGGCCCCAAAAGTAAAAGAAGAGCCATGTAAAATTGCCACAGTAGCGTCTTACCTACACCTCCACATGGGAGTAATACAGGAAAATATGCTGAAATCCTAGATCTGGCAAAGAGGCAAGTACAATCCCCAGAGAAAACCCAAACTGATTTGGTCTCTGCTGAGCAAAGGCTACAAAAGAGCCAAGATTCAGAGGGAGAAACCAGACAGTACCAGACAAAAGTAAAGGAAGATCTGGATCTCCTGCAGCAAGAGAAGGTAGAGCAAGATACCAAATTACTGACACTGCAAAAAGAGTGTCAAGAAAGGTTGGACTCTTTAAAACAGATCCAACAAAAACTGGTGCAACAATTAACGTTTAACAGAGTCTGTTCAGAACAGCTCCACATCTTACAAGACCAGATAGACCAAGTAAAGGAGGAAAATAATAAATTAATAGTGAAGAATCTCCACACTCAAACAGATTTTGATGAGGAGCGCCAGAAATGATGTTCCATTAGAAAACAAAGGGATGACCTTGCTGCACAGAGGGGTAATCTAATTCAGGAAAGGGATGCCTTAGGCCAGGAAGTCAGCCATTTAAAAACCAAGGTGGAAGAAAATCACCTGGCCCTTCAGGGACTGGGTGATCTCAAAATGGACTATGAAAAGCTGTTAGAGCACACCAGGAGGGTGGAAGATGCTCTGGCAAAAAGTAATCAGGCTAGTAAAGTAAAAATTGGCCAAATACTCCCAAAGCAAACAGGAAGCACAGCGAGACAATGAGCCTCTCTGTGAAAAAAATGACGGGCTCCATAGACAGAATGCCATGCAGGAACAACTAATAGAGACCAGTAAGGCCTTAATAGAAGAACAAAAGTGTCAGATTCGTGCATGCCATCAGGGAGTAGGGGTCGAGAGAGATGAGGTCAGATGGGAGAGGGAAACCCCTGAGCATAACCTCAGGAACCCTGTCCTCGCCAGAGACTTTAATCCCTTCAATTCCATGGACTCTGCCACCCCCATGTCCACTGGCTCACATGAACCAAGGGCCATGGGGATGGTAGACTTCAACCCAATGGGAAATATGGGGCTAATGGGTCAGTGCCTCCCAGAAATGGATGGGCGGGCATCTCTGTACAGGTTCCCAAGTGCTTGGGCCATCTTCTCTGATCAGGGAGACTCGAGTGAGGGGAGAATCAGAGAAATGGATCCTCAGAAATATAATTTACCAAGAGATCATGCAGTGAAATTTGGTGTGGAATTCCATGAGACCAGGCCCACCAAGAGCATACTAAAAGCCTCTTCCCAGCCAGGACAGTGGGGGGTACCCAACCAATCCTGGGAGCAAGGAAGAGTCAGAAGACTCTTCTGAGTGCCACAGGTCCCAAGAGACTAGGCCCGCTCATTCTGCCAGCCATTCCCAAGCTTGCAGACTCTGGGAAAGCCTAGAAGATCAGTCAGCCACCTCTGGTAGCAGTGCCTCTGAGTCAGAGGATGAGTGGGCCAGGGTGACCAGAACTAAAAAGGCTAACAAAGTTAAGAGGGCCTTACTCAAGGATCCACTGAAAATAAAAGCTATTAGGAGCATCATCACGCCATACCACAAAAATGCCAAATATTCGGTTTGGGAGCACCTTGAATTATTTGAGCAGATGATGGAGACTTTCCATCTGAAGGACAGCCAAAGCTGTATTCAGTATGTAAAGTGGACATTTTCTCCTGAGTACTCCAGCTTCTTTGCGGGGCTGGAGGATCAGAACCATTCCAGATGGTCCAGCTATAGGGCGGCCATCCTGAAACATTTTTCCATTCATAGGAACCCTCAAGAGGCTCGAAAGGCAGCCTACAACTTACAATGTGGGGAAGACAAGGCCCTATAAGAATTTGTTCAGGAATTGAAACACGCCTTTGCGCAGACCACTAGAAAGGTGCGCACTGACAGTAAGGAATTTGTGAACACCTTCTTTCATGCTCTCCCTAAGTACATTATGACCCAGCTAGTGAGGGACTTTCATGAGAAACGATCACTAGACTGGGTCATTGAACAAGCAACGCGCATCTATGAAGTACAGAAGCTGATGGAAAGTAAAAATAATAGCAAAAGCCCCAAACCAACCAACACCACTGCTGCTGCTAAGGTGGCGGAGGTGAAAGTTGCCCCCATTTTAGATCTGGAGATGGTGGGGCCTAAGAACCTTCCCGCGCAGAATCCGACCAACCCCAAACCCAGAAGGCCCTCGGGCCAATCCCAAACAGGGAGCCAGAACTACATCAGCCCACACTACAAGGGAAATAGACCCATCCTAGGCTATGTGTGGACTCCTCCAGCCAAAGGGTGGGGGGATCCAACCAGACAGCTGGAAACCCAGGAAACTTCCCTCTTCACTTTCCCCAGGAGGGCAGTAATCCCCCAAATGCCAGACCAAATTTCTTTCATCGGTACCCGCCAATATTCAACCCCCAAAACAACCCTTCTCTCTTTCCTCACTTTCCTGAGCCCAGACAGCCCAATCTGGAAGAGGGGAGGCCAAGGGTGGAGGGGTACGCAAACTATTCTAACCAGGGGTATTATGCGAGAAGGGATAGTTACCCTTCCCGGGATCAACCCAGGGTAGACCTGAGGATCTCATACCAGACAGGGCGGGTGTCCCAACTGGAGCGCCAGGTCCAGAACATGGCACAGGATCTGGGTAACATGCTGAGGGCTCAACAGAACTCTCAGGTGAGCATGGCAGCTCAGAATTCCTCAAATCCAGGGTCTGGTGCTCCAGAACAATGATGGGGGAAAAACCCCGACAACCCACCGGTTCCCAGGAAGGAGGGACAAGAGGAAGGGGGTTGTAAAGTCTTGGAGGAAGCTCCCTTCAACACTTGTGGAAAGCCCCTGAAAACCCAGGAACCGGAACCAACATCTCCTGCCCCCAAACGTCTGCAACCCAAGGAGCAGAGGGTGGGGAGGAGAAATGAAGAGCCTAAAAAGGCCCATTTTGTGGAGGAGGTGAAAATCTTCCAGTTTGAAGGAGAGGGGTCCTCAGAGGATTCTGGGTGAAGGATCTTCTCCTTCAGGGATGGGGGAACTCCTCCCAAAGAAAAATGGGTCCCAAAGGATCCAAATCCAGACTAGGTAGATGTGGGGACCGAGATAAAACCACCCATCATCAAACCCCAGAATTGCCAGCACGAAAATCCCCTTGTTCAAACCCATTCTTGTGACTGCCTCCAAAAAGGGGGGCAGCCCAGAATCAGAACCAGGGGACACAAAACTTCCCCCATATCTAGCTGTCACCTTTTTCTTACAGGTTCCCAAGCTCCCAAACAGAATCCTGCCCAAATCACCTCTCTGTCAGTATCCAAATCAAAGAAATCAACCCACCAATTGGCCAAAAATGGGCATTATCTTTGCCCCCTTGAGGAAAAGGAGGGAAGATGTTATGCCCCAGTCCAAATACTGGGGCAATGTACAATTTTGGCACTGGTGGACACTGGATCCTGAGCCACCCTTCTGTCAAAAGGGCCTTTGATCAGCTGAATTCGGGAAGGGGGAGAAATACCAAATTCCTCTCACCCCTTTTCCTGGACAACTTCAGAACTTCGACGGGAAGGAAATTCCTGTCAAAGGGACTCCGGATTTAGACATTAAAATTGGGTGACACAAGGTGAAGCACCCGGTCATAGTTGTGACTCCAGTGGGCACACCATGTTTACTAGGGAATGACATCCTGCGTAGATTGTCTACCCTCATAGATTGTGTAAACAAGGTCCTCTGGACCCAGACTAACTGACCAATAAAATTGAAACACAGCTTCAACCATGTTAGTTTAAATGGCACATGCCACATGGTTGAACAAAAACCTGACCAAATTGAGTTCCACTTCCAGAATAGTCAAATCCCAGACGTGACAGTTATTGCAGTAAGACAACAAACTGGTGATGGGGAGTCCTCTCTATTTCTGAAAATCGACCTTCCTTCCTATCTTATGTGGCATTCCACACTGGAAGGAAATACTCTGAAATTCTATACAAATTCACAATCAGAAAATCCCATTCCTATAGTCCAAAAAGATGAGAAATCTGTTCAAAGCTTGGCTGATATTCAGAAAATTGGAGAGCAGTTCACCCCTATTCAGTTAAATGAGGGGAAGAACTCTGTTCTCGCCTGAGTATGTGTGAACAACGGTAAGAGCTTCATAAGCGAGGCCATGTTCCGCAAACTCCCATAAGATCCAGCCATTCCCACATTTAAACTGGTAGACAAATGGGAAGTGGACCTGGTAACACCCAATTCCAAACATCTCCTGCCTAAAAGGTGTATGCTCAAAATTTTCATAGGCAACAAGAGCATAGTCCATAATTGTTGGGTCGTGCAAGATGCCCCAGCTGCATTTTATTTAGGCTGTGACATTCTCAATCGCTTTGCCATTAGTTTGGACCTAATAAACTTCAAAGTTTGGTCCCGATTAGTGGGTAATCCCATGGACTTTGATGACCCAGAGAAAGCATTTCGGTCAGCTCAACTGCTGCCATATGCAGTTGAAATTCAGATTGGAGAGGAAGTCACCATCCCGGAATGGACCCAACAATTCTCACTGGAAGTAAAAATTAAAAGAGGACAAAAACTGAAAAACCCTGACGCCTATGTCCATCTCAATGGCCATTTCCAACGGCAAGGGTTGGGGGTAAACCCAACACCATTAGTCAACATAGAACACAACACCATTCCAATAGAGGTGGATAACAGCAACCTACCCAAAAGGATTGATTCAGACCGAGGTAGCCACTTCACTAGCGAAGTAATGACAAAGATGTGCGAGATACTTGGGGTTCAAAAGGAAACTACACATTGTCTACCGGCAGGCCTCTAGTGGTGGAGTTGAGAGATCCAAGACCATTGTGAGCATATTAAAAATGTTTGTGGCAGATTCTGGGCAAAGTTGGGACATTCGACTACCCCTTGTCCTGATGGCCATCAGATATACCCCTTCTTCTGCAACAAAAATGTCCCCATTAGAGCTGATGACTGGACGAAGGATGGTGCTACCCCAGCATCTGCTCTACAGAACCCAAGACCAGACCTTGATAAATGCCTCCACAACTCCTGAGTATGTTGAGAATCTGAGAAAACACCATCAACATGGTTTTGCCTATGCTCAGCGGAATCTAGAAAGATCTGTAGACAGTATGAAGACCCACTATGATCTTAAAACAACTAAAAAAGAATACCAAGTAGGAGACCGGATCTACATGTACAATTTCCAAGCCAAACAGCACAAATTCCTCCCAACTGGCGGGGTTATTTTGAATTGTAGACAGAATCTCACTAGTAGCCTACAAAAGCCGCATCCCCAAGGGCAGTTTGGCAGAAGGGGAAGAAAAGTGAGTCCACATAAACCAGCTGAAGATTTGCCATCCCAGGCATACTTTGCGGCAAATAGAGGAGCCTACCGGGAACCCAGAGGCGGACATTCCAGATACCTAGAAGAATCCAAATGTAAAACCCTTAGTAAATACAGGCAGGGAATTTTGTAAATTTTATTTCAATGTATGCATCTGCCCCACTACACGAGTAGTTTTGGGGAAATGTCCATAACCATGCTCTGTTCTGTCTCAAAGCATTGGAACCAAGAATTTCTAATTACCAAGGAGGACCACTCGGGGACCGGGAGGAAAGACCCAAGGAGCCCGGAGTATCGCTCCATACTCCCATCCAGAACCAGCGAAGAGAGCATGTCGATCCAGCATTGATCGGAGAAGCAGACGACTTTCTCCACCTGGACCAAAGAAAGAAAGAACATCCCAATCTGCCGACTTCCCCTTGGCGGGCAGTCAAACTCAAGTCGTGATGGGGGTTCTGTGGGATGTATTAACCCACTTATGCTCTTCTATGCTGCAGCACTGTGTTATGATGGTGCCAGAATAGCAAAATGGTCACAAAATCCTTGTGCGCGCCTGAACCTCTGAAAATTGCGCTTTGCAAAGCACAAAAAGATGGTTGCTCAATCTGCCACGCATGTTGTCAGTGGTGGAACAGATATCTCACTCCTGAAATATGTCACTGGGCTTCACAACAAGTAAAAATGGAGTACAGAAGAAAAAAGCAGTGTTGCTAAATGAAAACCCAAAATCTTGCTTTAAATCCTTTTTTCTTTGTTGCTGAAACTGCAGAATGCTGGTACAAAACACCTTCAAACATCCAGAATTCTTGATAGGTGCTACAATTCACTTAGTTAAGAAATCATTGTGAACTTGCAAGGTCATGAAAAGCTGAAAGCATAAAGGGATTTCCACAGCAAATGCGGCCTGTCTGTGGATGTCAAAAATCTCTGTGCAGCAGAGGACTGCAGGGATGACAGCTGTCAAGAGCCTGCCGGATTAAACTTTAAACATGCATAAACCGAAATCAAATGTTTGCAATCTAAGAGGCCTGTTGCTGATAGTAACCCATCTTGTAATTGTTTTGATCCCATGGTTTAAAATCTTGAATCAGAATTCTAGCTTCTATTTTGAAATCACAAGTTTGTTTTAAGCTAAGGGAAAATGTGACAGAATTAACAATTAAACCAAGCCTGGCTAAAAGCTACCAAACTGGAATATCAGGTTTCTCCACAGAAGGATGGCCTTTGCCCCCACCGGGAAATCACACCCAAGCAGTAATTATAGGGTTTGGAAAGAACCTGGTCTACAGAGGCAAAAGGGAACAATGAACAGCTGCTGCTAAGGAAATGTGAGGTGTGAGGACAGGCCCAAATGGCCTCTGCAAGGAGCAAGCATGGGGGATGGCTCCTGGGCTTCCAGGGAGAGACCAAGGGGTGGAGCTAAAACAACAATTTGTTGCTTAACAAGGACAAAAAACACATTTTAAAAAGATGGATAACTTAATGTTTAAAATTGTGAAAAATATGAAAATAACAGAATTGTGAATCTAAATTTTGGCTGCACATTTCAAGAGGCGGAAAAATCGTGTGACATGTTCTGGAGAGAAAGGGCAAGAAATGTCATTTTACACAAAATGGATTTCTGCTAGAAGTATGATACTTTATACGTTTATGCCCATGTTAAACACACACACTTCTAGACATTTGCTTATAAATTGGACATTGTGTACCTGATGAAAAGGGCAAAATTTGGTGAAAAGCCGAGACAAGATCTCACAGCTATGGGGTTTTGAGGGATGGCTGCTATATAAAATATGTAATATGTATATGTGATTGTTATAGAGGTTGCACATTTGTAAATATGTATGGCGTCAAAAGTAGATTTTGTGTTCAAGGGGCTACGTGTGGATTTTCAGCCTTATAAAATCATACCATGAAGGTGACGCACTGTTTCTCTCCTCCTATCAAGGCAGAGAGGAGACTCTGACCCAATCACCTTCAAAGGGGTGAGCTTAGGATAAACCAGCCCCCACACACCCTTTATCATAGCATAAATAGAGACAGCTCACCACTCAGAAAGACAGACAGATTCACTCACTATCCTGATACTGGTGGAGCACCCTGCTGCTGAACTCTACATCTTCCTTGCTCCAGATTCCAGAAACTTGGCAAAGCAGAAACCCATTGCATAGCTGAACCATTTTTAGCTAGGCCTCAAATTCCAGAACCAGAACCCCACAAACCAAAGGGGAAGCATCAAAATATAGCTGTGCTGCTCTGTACTGCTTGCCTGCTGAAATAATTATCATCAGAACCAAGAAGGGCAGATCCAATCCAGTCCTGTGCCGTGCTGTGACCAGAGTGCATTGCAGATCCAGTCCAGTCCTGTGCCATGCTGTGACCACAGAGCATTGCTGATTGCAGATCCAATCCGATGTGCCCAGCTGTCTGTCCTAGAACCAGATCCAATTCCCTGACCAGAATCTTGACGGACCAGAATCCTGACAGTTCCGTTTAAAAACTTATCTAGTGAGTATCTATAGAAAGAACTGTGTCACTAGCATATGTACCTTGCTTAGTTAATCCGTATCTTAAACTCATCCTATCTTGTAGTCAGGACTAGTATTGCTAAAACTATCTTTGCGCTAATATTTTCTCATCTGAAGAAGGCGAGATCTTAGCAGGCAGTCATTCTGATCAAGTGTCTGTGTTCCTGTGGGGTATTTGTTTTGTTCATCGTCATCATCTAGTGTAGAAACCCATTTGTCATTTTTAAAGTGCATTCCGGTTTTCCATTCTTGCGCCTATCTCGAAAAAACGACCTCCACTAAAATGTCCATAACTTCCTAGATTTTTGTGCTAGAAAAGTAATTTAAACTTCTGTTTGTAGCTAACATCCACAGCTTTACATTGCATCCAGAATTTCATCCTAATACGGTTCTCCCGTTATCACGATTATTGCACAGTGAAAAGTTTGCCGCAAATTTCGTTTTTGGGAAATTCTTACACGTGTAAAACTGCTTTTGATTGCTTCCAAATTTTAAGATTTCAAATTGTTTCTTGGTATTAAATCACTGTTTGTGTGCAACTATCCATAACGGCTCCCATAAGAATTTATAGCAATTTCAGCAATTTTGACCATATCTGGTGTTTTTGCCCCATCCATTCTAAGATAACTTTAAAAGCGATTCTGGCAACTTGACCGTCAGTTCTTTTTTTCTCTTGTGTTTGCTGGGGGAAAGTGGGATTGATTTTCTGTTTGGTTCTGCCATTCCTGAATACCTGCTCTCTCCTCCAATCTCTTGACATTGCCTATTGGGGGTTGAGGGGTGTGCAGGGGGAACCTTTAACCACAGTGCTATCTGATCTGAACACACACACAAACTATTATTTGTGTGCTGAATTGTTTGCTCACTATTACTCCTTGTGTATTAAATAGATTATACATCACCCCATTGGTGTTTATTGTGTACCCATTAAGACATAGTGTGATTAAATTGTAAATACATAAATAAATATTTTAACTTTGCAAACCAGCCTGATTCCTGGTTTAGTGTGACCGGGGGGTTCCAGGAGAGGGGCGTGATATGAATGGTATATCGTTCAGAATAAAGAACTTTTAGACAAAAATAAAAAAGGATTTCAGTTGTGCATTACACGCTAGGCGTTGACTTGGGTGTGTGCCGGGTTGAAATCACTTACAGAGTCACATAGTTATTATAAAGTCTTGTTCTTTTCAGGCTATCCATTAAGCTATTCTTAGTTAGTCATTGGGTCTCTGTAACCCTGTCCTCTTGTAGAGACACATATATTCTTGGTAAGTTTGAATCTTCTAATCTCTACTTAATAATGTTTTTAGACTTCACTTTTCAACTGTTTTCAATGTATGAATTTAGTGGAATTCCCAAAAGCAGAGTGCTTACATTGCGAAAGGTGCCTTCTAGTTTTGCAAGCTTTTTCAGCTTTCTGTACAGTACAATGGGAAAAAATGTATTTAAATGTAAGTACAATTGGGGTAGTCCTGAGCCCTCCTTCTTTACTGTCAAAAAGTAGCATAGTCTTTAATAATTGACACACTTTCCATTTTACCTACTGTTGATGGGCTGACCAATTCAATTATTGTGTCGGATTGACCCCTAAGTACATTAATTTCTCTCTGGTCTCAAGCTCTTTGTTCCATATATACCAATGAACATTGTATCCCTTTCCTTTAAAAGCAAATTGCACAGCCTTCAATTTAATAATGTTTATTTCCAAATTGTTAGTGTCAAAAAAGGTCTGTGGGAGTTTATCATATGCGCTAAACCAATTTTACTATGATCCCTAACTGTTAGCCCAATTTGCACTAACGTGTTAGAGTGTATTTGTTGGATGAAATATAGTAAAGAAGACTGAATCCCCCATTCAGCAAGTTTTGGCCATCATTTTTAATGGTCTACCATCAAAAGCAGCCACACAATCAACTAAGGCCAGATATAGAGAGATCTGATTCTTGTTTGGTACTTATTTTACAATCACATGTAAATCATGCATGTTTGTACCAGTGGCCATGTCTGCCTTACATCCTGTCTGTACAATATAATATATGTTGATCTTTTATATACATGGTTCAAACAATCTCAAACTAAACAGATATTTGCATTTCACTGATTTGAAAAATTGAGCTCAGTATGCTTTTTCCCCAACAGAGGAATACAACTAGTTAATAAAACTGCTCGGTAGAGGTTGATGAAACAGTGCCTCCAAATAATAGGGTCCGATTTGAATACAATGGTGCACCTATGGATCATTTACCTCAACCATGTACCTCCATTTATCAAATAAAGAGTATAACTTCTATTGTTGTAACCAATTCCTATAGCAATACTTTCATTGAATAGTTGGCCTTGAATGGGCTGGCCAGTGAAACTTTCAGTTTGGTGTGAGTCTTTTTCACACTCTCAATTCTCTTCTTCTTTCTCCAGTTCTATGGAGTATGGCTTCTTGAATGCAAAGGAATTCTGTTGATGGGCAGTATGAGCTGTAAATGGAACCCGATCAATTATGGTTTTTAAATAAGATCTCATAATATTTTAGGATCTACACTACAACAGTTTCAATTGTGCTCTCTTCACGTGATATGTTCTTGTCTCTGGAATCTAGCAATTTACAAGCTTGCAATCGGGTTCTACTCCCCCATTTGATTTAATTGTTATAAGCAGAAGGATCTATACTCCCAGACTAGTTGGGGTGGGGAAGGGATGGAGTTCAAAAATCTTCAATTTTAGGGATATGGTAGAATGGTCAATGTCATCTCTACATTTTATTGCTATAGTCCAGCATTGCAGATATCTTGAACCGGCACAAATATGTAATCCAGTATAGATGCAGATTTCCTGGTAATTCTAGTAAAACGAGCCTGGAGTCCCACACCTCTTAGCCCATTGAGCATCCTCATGTTGAATGAGGCAAGGTCCCTCACCAATTAAGACCTTTACCATTTGAGGAATTTTACCCTGTTGCTATACTAAATGGCAATCAGTATACTACTGTCTGAATTTTCCTAATCACATTAAAGTATATGAGACTGATAGCCCATTATGTTGAACGATACGATCTCCAGTTCTTAACTGATATTTTCCATTACAATTTTCATGAATTTGTTTCCAGGGCAATTATAACTATTTAATTGAGAATAGTGTTGTCTACTTGAAGTGTTGTGGTATTTGACCTCTCCCAATGACAGAAAACAGGAGGAAGATGTAGGTGTACTGTTAATTAGTGGAAAACGATCTTGCAGCACTCAGTAGACCCCACTGGGTATACTTTTCCATTTTTTGTTGTAAATTCATAAATACAAAAATAAACTTTGACCTCCTTATACACATTAACCCAACATAGCATACATCCTGACATCCTAGACGATGATAAATAACTCAACCAGACAATCTATCTAACAATGCCAAATGCACCCATAACCCACCTAGATTGTATGGATTGTTGAACCCAAAAAGACATTGGCTGCTCTTGAACCTGTATGGCAATTCCAGGGCACATCACACACATACACAATATCCCAGAACCCACCCAATCATTCCATGACCCCTCAAACAATACCAAGTAAGTGGTATAACACCTTAGATCTAAGGACACATTACAAACGTTACATGTGAGTGCATGAAGAACACTGATGCATTGCAACTGTAGTAATATACTGTCTACCAATTAGCACTGTTAACAATACAACCATACATGTAACTTACTTCACATATGAAGTGAAACCCATGCCTGGAATTTTATTCTGAACTACAGTGGGTAGTTACCCCACAATATTCCAAAACGTAAGGCCATAACATTAACAATGGATAATAACAAGCAGGGTGTAACCTCCAAACCCCTTCATTGTTTCTTCCATATCCATTTTATTATCCTTTTGCCCATACTACATTTTCCTTTCAGTTCTATCAGCACACACCTCTCCTTACATACCTCTTCAGAACATAATTGTTTCTGAATGAAAACACACTATCAGGTGCCTCTATTGCCTGTTGATCAAATATTCATGATACTATCTTTCATCCATTCTGTTTCCTACAGAGCATATGTTCCTCATCCAGTCTCGCATCAGCAAATGTTTTAGTTGAATTTGATGAGTTAAAATGATCAAAATAAAATAGTTTTATATAGTATTGAACAGATTATTTGAATCCCTATCCTATTATCATAAGGCAACCCTTCAATCATAAACATTGTTCGAATTAGAGAGTGAGGGGGAGCTTAGGTGACAATGTTCTTGCTCATATGTTCACTATGAATAACAGTAGGAAGATTATCCTGTGCTGATATTAGAACACACATGTATTATTTCTTCTCTTTCAACACTGAAGAAAAGGTAACTTCTGCCATCTCTAATAAAAATATAGGACCCATCCAAGTTGGAGTAGAAGTACTATTAGCTCTCATCAACACTTGCTGTGAACGTGTGATTTAGGTATATCGCACAAGAGAGTCGTAGGACCATTTCAGACCTCTAAACAATAGCTTGTTTTAATTACATTTATACATAGACTTTCTCCTTAGAGAGTCAGATCATCAATGACAGGTTAGATTAAAGGGTCCAATGAGTAAACACATAAGGCACCATCATGGGAACACATGTGGAATTTTAGAAACACCCATGTAGTGGGTTTTAATATTGTAGCACAAGATGGTCCATCGAGAAGCAAGGGTCACAGATATTAGAAAAGCCAACATTTTATATCAATGACTTCAAAGAAGTTGATGACTATCAAAGAGGAGTAGAAGAAATGAATGAGTGAATATAATAGAGCCATTCCTGGCAGAGGATGAACTATTAATTACTGAATTAAAAGGATGGGTTTAAAGTGAACATTTGGTTTGACAGAAGGACAGTTAACATTTCCGCAAAGAATGGCAATTGCACTTGGTAAAGTAAAGCAACAGAAAGAGGTTGTCCAGAATCAGCCAGGTGGAAATGGAACACAAGATAGTCATTTTTTTAAATTCGTTTTTTGATATGGGGACCTGCGATTGTTAAATTAATTAAACTGAAATCAAACCAAAAAAATATATGTTGGAGGAGTACGTAAAATAAATGATTGAACAATTGCTTTTTTGACATAATCTCAATTGTGTATGTTGATGTATGTGCACAATTCAGTGGCTAATGTAGACTTTGACGGGAAGAGATAAGAATAAATTAAACAAATGGTTATGTCTTTATCAAATCCAAAATAGGCTACAGAGTGATTGTTAGAATTTTATGACAGAACTTAATTTATTCACTTAATAGAGAGTGGAGTTATGTTGGTGGATTGGTGGGAGGAAATGTTTCCTCATGCCCCAAAATAGGGAGAAAGGAGCAGGTTGGCAAATTGGAAAGACTATTCCTTAAAAACACAAATTGAAATGTGTTAAATGTATTGTCATATATTTCGGCAACACAGTTTTGTTCTTTTCTGGCCATGCCCAGCAAATTGAATGGTCCATTTTAGCTGTGGATTTAGAAACTGGATCAAGTAGAGTGATGGGTGTGCTCTATACAGTTATTTGACATATTTCTAAATCCAGGCAATTAGCAGGCAGTTAGGTAGCCTTGCTGGTATTTATTTATTTTAGTGTAACATTTGCCAAAAGTCATTTTAGCACTGGTAAGGATGGATTGTTTGGATCAGACATAGCTCATGCTGAAATTCCACAAAATAGCCAGATTTTAAGATTGCATAGAAAGAAAGGAAAGATAAGAAAATAACTAGCCCTCTAAGTATTGTCTTTTACTATGAGGCACAGGGAGCAACCTCAGACCTTATGAGTGAAACAATGTTGTGGGGGAGTTTATATGAAATTTGTCATGTAACAAGAGGACCTGACTGATAAAAAGATTGCTGAGTGGGGCATTGCACCTTAAAATTGATCTGCTTTGCCATGAGAACGCAGTTAAAATCTCCCAATGCTTCAGGGATATGTGCCCTTTTTTAGATCAAATGTTAGATATGGATACTGAATACGGTGTAAGAGGTTTATCTATGTTTTTTTAGGGATCCCAAAATGTAGGGCAGTACAATAACCCAAATGTGCTGGTATGAATGGGTTTAGTAAAACAATTCTCTACTAGGGGGAAAATATTTTCAGCATGAAGTGTTTTGAGATGGGGAAAAAACATGATTTTATCAGAACGTTAACTTGTGATGCCAAGGAAAGCACAGAATCTAAAAGGATTCCTAGATTATGACTCTAAGAAAGTGGCTTGGGAAAAGGGTCTGATAGGAATTTTTCCAAATATGAATGATTCCAAAGTGATGAGTTTTCACCAAATGCAATAACTTCTATTTTGTAGGGATTCAATTTCAATAGCTTTTATGAATCTGGATTTTATCTCTATCATGCAATTTAAGGGGGTGTTGTCCAGATCCTTGTCCAACTTCAGGAGGTCCTGAGTATCATCGGCATACATATAGGAAAATGTTCCATCAGAAACAGGAAGCGCTGTGAAAAAACAAAGGGATACTTTTTTATGTTTAATAGTAGAAGTGGCAGTATTGTGACATCCACAAGTCAAATACATAGGTGCTGATTGATTATGTGTCAAGGCTACCTATTGTTTTCTGAAACTCAGAAACAAATCTTACCTATATACGGCAAGACATTGGCCCTCATTATGAGTTTGGCTGTATTCTGGTGGTAAATATGCCAGAATACCACCAGACAGGATTACCATCCTGCCAGTTGGTCTCGCAGATTTACTGCTGTATTACAAGTGGTAGAAGGTGGAGTTAGTCCCCATTTTTTGGAGTCCATTGGAATCCATGGGAATTTCGGCTGAATTAGTACCAGCTGTAATTCCACCGATTTTGCCGATGTTCTCATCAGAAAGTTGGAGTAATAGTAACAGTCAGTAATAGTTGGGGTAATTTCATTACCACCAATTTTCTACTGCTCGACCATACTCGTAATGAGGACCAAATTTATGCAGTATGAGTTTTGAGAGTGTTGAATTAAAGTCAGTATGACACATTACTGTCAGAAATAATAACATCATGGCTGAGACACCGTCGCTATCCACCCCGCTGATAAGGCCCTCTAACACTGCCACTAAGGCAGAATTCATCCTCCTGCCACGTCTAAACCAAGCTTAATTATTATCAAGAAGTTCCACCTTTTCGATCAAAGTTTGGCAGTGATTATTTCCCACAAAAGGAAGTTGAGAGACTGGGCAGTAGTTAAATATGTTTTTTTCAAATAAGGTAAAACAACGTCATGTTATGTTATGATATGATATGTTAAGTTGATTAATAACCCCACAGAAATGAAATTTCCAAGGTCTTCAGGCATTGTTAACCAGTGAGGAACCACAGCTCTTTCCAGAGAAGTGTTTATAACACTTTTCCGATCATAGTTTCCAAGGGGTTTCCCAGAGGTTTCATCAGTTTAGCTGGGCAATGGTCTTTGATTGTTCTACAATTTCAATGAAGAACATTAATCTATATAATGCTGATCGGAAACAATTGTGTGATGACAGGAAAACATGCATGTCTAATTCTGAAAAATCGGGCTAACAATCGTTAAATTCATAGGAAACGAAAAGGGGTGGTGAATTGAGGTCACACTGAAGACGGAATATTATTATTTGTGCAGAAAATAAGCAGCATCATGACCAATGCTTGTTGGCATCTTTACCAGTGACATTTCAGTGGGAATAGAAGGCAAGGCCTGACACCTTGCATATGATAATAGGATCTGCAACTGTGTTTAAACCAGAGGAAGTCAAAATAATGTGAAGCGGATTGTGGTGTGAATGCTCACCGCAAAATATTTAATGGAGGTACCATGTGAAAGTTATGCATCTCATGACTGAGAAATCACGAGCAACAAAAAGTGTCATGTAGACCGGTTCACCATTTCACCTAATCTTTGTTTCTTAAACAATCATGCCAGAGCCACTTTGTTCTTTAAGAATTGCAGGATGTGTTATTATTAAGAAGAAAAAGGCTTATTGAAATTTAAACGGTGTGACATTTGTTTTATTAAGGTTCCATTCCTGCAATATGGCAATGCAAAGTGTTGCTTCTAGGTGAATTATCATGAATCATATTTCTTCATCTCGGGTTTCACAGCCATTTACACTGTGAATGAAGACTATTTTCCACTTCTCAGTTCGAGAATTAAATGTGCATTGAACTGATCAGCCAAAAAGCAGTCTAAAGTACTGTATGGAAAAACCCGTACAGACGTCAGAATCGATGGTATGCCCTATACTTTGTATAAGCAATTATAAATAAAAAGCGTTAGTATGCGTCACATTGCTGAACAATGTTATTAAGCATGCAAGTGTTCAAAATACCACATCCAATATTGCCAGTGCAAGTGTACCTCTGAATAATATTAACAGAAAGAAATATTGATATATATTATTGTGTGCTGCAAAAGTGTATTAACAGAATATGTTTTTGGAGCCAGAGCAATATTTGAACTGTCCACTCATCCCGTGGCTTCTTTGTAATATTCAAAGCACACGTTGTACATCTGTCATACTTAAGGGAAGCAACTTTTGTTGTAATTGGCTGACCCACCAAACATTGGATAGTTTTCTGACCTACGGTTGCATTACTATGCAGCTCCTCGATCTGTTTTAATACAGATGGAACTACCAATTACAAGCCATCACTTAAAACATGTAAAGCAAGTTTCCTTGCATTGAGAACTAATCGGTCTTTCTTCGATATATGCTTTGAAATAGTTTCAGGTTACACCACAACACATACAAGATTTAACACATCAACAATACACACTGCTTCACAATAATGGCAGATGTCTTATGATGGTATTCATCATTTAATTAATTTCCCAAATAACTAAGCTATCCGTGGCACTGCTCCAGCAATTCAACCAACACCTCACCCGGCGAATATCCAAAACAGTTGAATTCATCTGCTAACCCCCCATTAACAATGTCATCCTATGACACGAAACAATATGCAGAACAACTATATCAGTTTGTCCGAGTTTGTGAAGCCAATCCGATGCCACACATTCCCTAAACGGAGTTTATCCCCCTAAGTAAGGCCCAGCTCATTTCATAAACGGATGTATCCTCCTAAATAGGGCCCAGCTGATTTCTTTTTCTTCTGTAGCTTTTGCGAGGCTGCAATGGGATGTGTTATAAAGGAAACAATCATGCTTGAAGGGAGGATGGTGCATTTTAGAGTCTGTGAGAAGACGTTTGATGAGTATGGGAAGAGTGGTATCTGTTTCTTGTCTGTCTTTTGTTAAGTTGCTTGCCGTTGAGTGTGTTTTTGAAGCATTTTCTTTGAATTGTTTTTTCAGTGCATAGTAGTGGCTTGTGTTACTTTCCGCTTATAAATAAAGTAAAAGAAAGTTTGCCTTTTGCTTTTGAATCATTATATGTTTGTGTCCATTTCAAATAGTTAAAACAAACATAAAGGGCCTCATTACGAGGTTGGCGGAATGGGTTTACAGGTACCGGTAATGGTGCCGGTAAACCCATTCCGCTCTATTACGAGATGCTCTCGCGGGACCCAGAAGAGACGTCTGGTAAAACCAGACGTCCTTTCCGGGTCCTGCGAGGGGGCCAAGGAGCTAATAACAGGCCCGTTATCAACGGGTCCATTATTATCTCAATCCCCATTCCCATTGAGCCCTATGGGGGCTCGAATGGGAATGGGGATTGGTTTTGTGAATTAGGAATTACCGGGTCCTCCAAGGTTGGAATGACCCAGTAATTCCTCATTCACTGACCCAAGACCCGGACATGGGGCTTCATTAAAACCCAGGCGGTAAATTCCCTACTTTACCACCATGGTGTAAACTCCGTTTACACCATGGTGGATGGCGGATTTACTGCCCCATTCCAAGGTGAGTGGGGCGGTAAATCCCCATTCCCCATTTACCCTTCCCCATTCCCATTTTTGCCCCATAGGGCATAATGGGAGTGGGGAAGGCGCTAATTACGGCACCGTAAATTACGGTGCCGTAATTAGCACCAAGGCGGGTTAGCGCCTTGCATTTTAACGCCTGCTAAAAGCAGGTGTTAAAATGGTAATCAGGCGTTAAGGGTTTAACGGCGCCGACGGTGCGGTTAAACCCTTAACGCCTGGGTTGTAATGAGGCCCATGGTTTTGGAGGCAGCCATGGCGCTAATAGCACCATGGCTACCTCCAAACTCGTAATGAGGCCCAAGAGGTTTTACAAATCTATGTGTATCCCAATAAACACACAAAAAACTAAACTCTAGACTTTCAGCTCTTAGTATTATTATTATATTTGTTGAGTGCTGACCTAGCTTCGAGAAGCAAATGATCACTTTACAGAGGCATGCAACAGTACAGATGCATAACAGAGCCCTTTTCAGGTAACAAGGGAACCGATATACAGCTCTGGTTGTTTTTTGTGTACTGTTTTTTTGTATTATTCTGTAGTGGTAATATTGTATTGGTATTAAGTAGTGTTTTAGTTTTGGTTATAGTTTTAGGTGTAGGCTTGTTTGCTTGTTCCCTTGTTTGTCCACTTGGATCACTTGGGGATGTGCTGGTTCTCAGGGTATACACGTATAGGCTCTTGGGGTCAGCACAGGAGAGAGCAAACAGAGACAGGGCTCTTGGGGTTATCATTTGTAGTAGTCCCAGAGCACCTGTGATGCTGAGGGTGGAAAGCGAAGGTAGATTGGGACAGATGAGGCATAGGAGCTGCATTTCTCTTCTAGGTAGGAGGAAGGCCTTTTCATGCTTAATGAGGAGAGATGAGATGTCATGCTGGTTGTGGGTACCAGTTTGCATTCCTCAGCCACAAAGCTGCCAACCCACTGTGTCTGTTGGGGAGGCAGAGGCATTGGGGGCCTCTCAGAAATGGGAGATGAAGAAGGGCAATTTGTTGAGGGATGTTTAGTGACAAACAGCAAGGCAGGAGAGGGAGTGCCTCGTGTGAATGCTCCAACAGAGGCATGGCCTCCATAGAGGAGGTGTTTGTGGTGTGTCCTGAAGGGCTGGAGTAACTAGAGTAGGAGGTTGTCTCTACCCAGCATAGTGGGGGTGGTGTTTTAGACAAGGGGGAAGACTATTAGGAGGAGGCTTCATGCATTGATGAATCTGCAGAGGTAACATAGCAATGGGTAGACCTATTTGAGAAGGCAAAGCTGTGGTAGGGACAGGAAGAGGTGGTTTTGGAGATGCCTCTTCCTGCCATGGCAGAACAGGAAAGCCAAGATGTTCCTCAAGGAGCAGTTACTTCAACCCCATTCCCACACATCCGACAGTGTCCTGGTTTTTAGACCATTTTGTCCCACCAACAGGGAAGACTGTCAAGGCGGACAATGCTAAAGTCTACTAAAGGTTAAAGGGCTGTGTGAAGTGAGCAAGTGGGGCAGATGGCAAGCAGTAAATTGTGCTGCTCCATACACAAAAAAGCAATAAAAAAACACATATGCAGGTAGCACAGGAGGGTGTACCGGTGCACTTGTCCTCAGGAGCCAGCAACAATGCAGCCATCATAGCCCCCCAGTGAGGAATAGGGTCCTAGCAGGCCCCAGGGACCTGGTAAAAAAACGCAACAATATGCTGTCATCAAACCCCTACAAATGCCCTACCTGCCCAATCAGTTTAATTGGCACTTGAGTCTGTGGCCAGTAGTTGACCCTTTGTATGGCCCCTGCTTACACAAGAATTTGGGGTGGTGCATCTTTGATAGCACACATCTTTCGACAGGACCCCCTGACTACATCATGCAGCATGTAGGGAACATACTGGCATTACTGCAGACAGTCAATTAGTGCTGGAGACTGGTAATGTGTAGTAGTGGGGGGCAACCTGAAACAACATATAAAGCTCCACCCCCTTTCCTCCTGTAGTGTGTTGTGCTGGCATGCAGTCATGGGGGAACTGACCTCATAGGGGGTCTACCAGAACCATGAGAGAAATCTGTGGGAGAACTGGAGAACTTTGTGAAATGCTCTGTGGGAACGCTTGAGCTTTTTAGTGTGCAGCAGAGTCATATTAAAGAGACTAGTGTGTAGCTGAACACAGAGAAAATCCTGAGAACCTCAAAATATGGCTGCTCCCTATGGGAAGAACCCAAGAACCTTATTGTGTGGCTGCTTCCTTGGAAAAACCCAAGAACCTTAAGGGGTAATTGCAACCTGTGGAGAACATGTCAATCTTGGTAGTTGGCGGTGTCCTTTGAAAAATCTGAGAGACATAAGGAGTAGCTATGCTATGTGCGAAAATCACCTGAGAACCCTAGTGTATGAATGTCCCCGGTGAAAACACCCAGGAATGTTAAGTGATGGCTGTGTAACGTGAAAGAGCCTGGAAGCCTTAGTGGGTAGCTGTATCCTCTGAAAAACCTGATCATAATTCAAAAACCTTTCTTGCAACTTATTCAATAAAATGGATTGTGTAAGACAGCACAATAGCAGGGCTTTTCGGTCTCAGTCACTACAACAATTATCAATTTTAAAATGACATGCACACTGCAACAACTATGCTCTACTTTTCAGTGCCTGGCATGTATTGAGTAACAAATCATTGGGCCTCATTACGAGCCTGGCGGTATGGGGCTAACGGCGCCGGTAGAGCTGCCGGCACCGGTAACCCCATGCTGCCTCATTACAAGGTCCGCTGTGGGACCCGCTCAGGACACCTGGTTTTACCAGACATACTTAGGGGGTCCCGCGAGCGGCCCAGCATGCTAACAACTGGCCTGTCATTAACGGGCCCGTTGTTAGCATGCTCCCCATTCCCATTGAGCCCTATGGGGCTAAAATAGGAATGAGGATTAATTTTTGCAGGGTCCAAGAAAAGGGCAATTACTGGGTCTGCCAAGGTCGGCATGATCCGGTTATTGCCCCTTTCTTGGACCCAGTAAAAAATCATTACTGGCGGCAGGCTACCGCCAGGGTCGTAATGAAGCCCATTGTCATCATCATCATCAGAGCTGGTGTGTTGGCTATGGGTAGATGTCATTCCATACTCTTCCACAATGAATGTTCCTTTTTTATGAATGGCAATAGATAAACAATGCAGCACTGAGAGACTTCTACTGCAGTTAAATACAATAGCACCATCTGAACTAACAGATCTCTTAATTTCCAGACCAGCAATGGGGAAGCTTAGTGATTCGATTGCAAGTTACAAAGGGGCTGCTGGTTAAATGGACTGCTCTCTGTGCCAGTACTGTAACGTGTCATCGTCCTTGTCCAACAGATAGGCATCAAGAATCTGTGTTGTTGATGGCCCTCTGTCTGTTTCTCTTGATGGCGCAACAGTGTTTAGGTTTCCTGAGTCACTGAAGATTGGGTCCTCTCTGTAGTCTGTGCCATCAGCGCTCACAAAGCTTTAAAAATCTATCAGTAATGTACTGCCTATTGCTGTCACTGCAATTTCTAAGCTTGCCATGTCCAATGTAGCTGGACAAATTTGAACGAGTTAGTGTTCTCCCTGGTGCCTGTGTTCTTGTGCCAAGTGATGTTGCAGACACTTCAGCAAAGCATCCTGCACATTTGCACAGTGTTGCCACCTTGTGATGCATACTGTGAGTCGTCCTCCCCTGAGACACTCAAATGAAATGTGGCCACTTTTATTTAAAAGCGTGGGTCCACAAAGGAAGTTAGCAGCTACTCAATGCTACTTTTAAATTCAAATACACATGGATCAATGTGCAAGGTTGAAAACAGGCCCCTTACCAGACATGCCACATTGGCATCAGCTGCCAAGGCACCTGTCCTCTCAATGTTGGTCAGTATGACCTCAAGCGGATGCACCGGAGGGAGGACCTCACTCAGGATGCACTGTGTTCACTAATTCACTTGATGGCCTCCTCAAAAGGTTGTCACACATAGCAGACACTAGACAGGTGCTGCCACTGTCAGGGTGATCAAATGGCCCAACTAGAACTTTCAGTGCTGCAGAAATCTGTGGTCTTATGAAGGAAGACAACCAAAGTAAGGTGGTACACTTATAAACCTTCTGATGTGGTGGCAAAGAGCAAAATGACAATTTACTCTCTGCCAAGTCGAGGTCCATTCCTACTCACAGGATGACTCACAATAGTTACTAGTCCAATAATATGTAGAAAAAAAAAGATGCTAATTGGGTTTTGATTGTAATAAGTCAGTACTGCTCCGTCTTTACCACAATACCCTTGTGTCATCTGTTTTCATCACAATTCGACAGCAGCAGGAGTCAGCTGGGGCTCAGGAGGTTGGCAGGTAGTGTATGGGGAGGTTGTGGGGAGGTGTGCATAGGAGGAGTGGTTTGGAGGTGTGTTGGCATTGCATGAACCTGAAGGAAGTGGATAATGAGGAATCTGCACCTCACCAACAGGTAGGTAGTCCTTATTGCCAGGAAGGGAGACTCTCCCTGGGAAGTCCCTCATTCGACCACTCCCAGGGGAACTATTGGGTAGTGGCCCCACCTCCCTGGCCTCTGGGAGAAGTGAAGAGATCCTGTGAATCATCACAGCTTTCAGACTCTATCCTAGCATCCAGGGGTTTTGAAAGAATAATGGGTCTTAATATATAAAACTGTCTTTACCTGCATGTACCAGTTTACACAATTAGTCGTTCAGGGATTAACTATTCTCATTTCAAGCATTTAGTCTGTGATAACAAAATACTACTGCCTAGTAAAGACGGAGTCTTTACTTTCCAGCTACTTTTTGTGGATAAGTGTATTAATTATTGTGTAGTTTCAATTACAGGCAGGTTCATAGAGTACACACACCCACTGGCAGTGCCCTCTTTTCAAATAGCAGAAATGAAGCAATCATACAAGCTCTCCCAACAAAATTCCATGCTCAACATCCACATAACATCACATGCAATCCTTGCATCAGAATTAATGCTGTTGCAGATAAAGAAAACATTACAGTGCCTCTCCTGCATACAAAAATGGGACAGGTAAACAAATCAAAGGAATAGAAATACATCTCGGGCCTCGGCAATAATGGCTTTCCTGCAAGGGGTTCCAAGTGTTACTCTGTTGTGTATATGTATAGGGCAACAATTAATGCAGGGCGTCCCCCCCCAATCAAAAGCGACACACCAATATACCTGTTGATATCGTTCAACCTAGCCCTGTCTGTGACCCATATAATACCACTATCCGTCCTCAACCCTCTGCAATGGGAAAACAAGAACCAGACAGTTGTGTAGAAAGAATATAGATTTAGTAATTAATATGTAAAATTAATATTTGCACAAATAAACAAGACATGCCATCTAACTCCGTGCTCCAGATGTTTTTCTTTCCTATCAATTCACATTTCATACACCTCGAAAACACTGTTTTTTTTAGGCTAAATCAAATCACAGATTCTTTAACCCAACAACATGTACAGTTTTCCTTCTTGGTTATTTTCACCCTGTTACATAGAAACACAGGTCTATAAAATATTTCAGATACTTGGGTCCCTCACAAAAGAATCTTAACGTACAAAATTCTGCAGCACCCTGGACATGACCAAACAATTTAACTTCACTATACACTTTGCATGGGGTTGACTTTAAATAACAGGCACCACTTTTCTGTTGCTTAAATTAAATTCGACTCAGCAATGCCAGCAGTGTTATGGCACAACAAACTTTGAAAAACAAAACACTTTTTATTTATAAACATAGGAAACCGTTTCAACTTCACCCCTATGCAATGAACAATCTCTCTTCTATCAGGAGTATCTTTCTAACTTTCTGCACGGATGTGCTTTTAAATTAGCGACTTTACTTTGTTTAACTTTGGAAAGAAACTATTTTGCCCCAGCACAAAACCAGATATTAAGGCTACTATGGAATACCCTCTGCTTTAAGGCAGAATCTGGGAAATAGGGAGCAGTTGGCGAAAAGAAATAGGAGTGCCCGACTACTTTAACAAGCTATATTTCTATCCACACTGGAAGCGATGTTGTGAATTTCAAATTTCAACAAAATCACCCCTTGTTGGTTAGCTATAGGGGAATTAATTAAATTATGATTTAGTAAAAATATTAAGCATCTCCTTGGTCTGCCCACCCAATCATTAAGGGGAAATATGAAATCAAACAGATCCTCACAATACTTAGTTTGGTTTGGCAGGTTAATTACAAAGAATACCTCTGGTTTTTGTGCTCAGGAAAAGACACTGCCTACTGGATCATCTCTTGGGGACAGGAATCTGGTTAGATGGCCTATCCAGGCTCAGTAATGGGGACCTCCAGAGCCCATACTTTTATTTGTCCAAGTTCCCTCCAGATTTTAGTCTTCCTCCTGATCCACCTCCTATGCAATCTTGGTTCTCCAGCAATTTATCCAGCATTTCCTACTCAGTCGAATTCAGATAGTGCTTCCTTTGTCCCATTGTGTGTCTCCTTATAAATCTTTAAGCACTCCCCAAATTATCTAAATTATCATGTGCGAGCTTATTGGTTCTTGATCTGGATTGGGTAACTACTGTCTTCCACCTTTTCTCTTATTAGTCCCTTTTAGTTACTGGGTTGCATGGTGGAGTTTACAACTCCACCTCTTTGAAATTGCATTATAGACCACTTCAGTTATGACCTTAAAAACTACAACATGGCAAAAAAATGTAATTTATGAATAAGAGTCACACACAGTATGTTTACGAAATGGTCCAATCATGCCAGACTAAATGAAATGTGTTTCATTTTGGCACAATGTTGCAGGTTCAAATTGTATACTTGTGTAATTGATTCAGCAAAGATGACAGTTCTCAACACAATATTTTCTATAGACGTATCTAATTCAACAAGCTATCAACTCCCCGGATTTCCGCTTTGTAAAATTTTCTGGGAAGCTATCATCACATTTCAGCTTCTAACTCTAGTTCCCAAAGTTGACATTTTTAAGGGAATGGTCTATTTAAATGGCCCCAACCATATTTTTTTCATCGATATGTGTCCCATTTTTGTGCAAATTATGGTTCCCGGGATAGTGGCCAAACTATGATCCTTCATACACTTCTATGTGAAATGTATTGACATGCATATTTTTCTGTTCAATTGACTGGCATATTTTGTTTACAAGATCTTTGTGTATGCCTGGCCTCTGGCCTTTGTTGACCTAAGCCTTCCAAAACAGCATTTAACATTTCAATCTCCCATGGCTACTGTACATCTGTTTCTTATCTTTGAGAGCAGAGAAATACAACCCCACCCCTGACTCATGTGAGCCCTCTGTTGTCTGTCAGATATCATCAGCTCAGGGAGAGGGGCCACAACTGTACTTGAATTTTGGGGAATTATTCAGAGTTCACCTCCATTAGCTGGGTTATTTTATTCTCAGTGTAGTTAAATCACCCCCACAAAACCTCCTCTCTTCCTGGTGCTGCCACTGCTTCAAAGACATTCCCAGAGTCTGATAAGGTTAGGGGGAGGTGAGAAGTTCTTTGCGTCGAATCATGAGAAAATGTCTTTCGGGCTGACCACAGCTTTTCTTCATGCACAGAAAACTGGTACTTTTAAATGTTACAATTTCTTTGCACATGAGGCCTTTTTTTTAATGTAATTGCATTATGCCATCAATGTCCTACTTCACATTATAATTTACATATGCATTGTTCAGGTCAACGAGTTTCCTCTGTAAACTGTTTCTTTCAAACCAAATGTATTTCTTTCTCTGGCAACTCTCTGTTATCAAAGCTGAAGTTTAAGCAGTCATATGTAATGGAAACCAGTTTCAGGCCTTTGGTCTAGTCACTCTAACAGGATCCATTTAGTGTTTGTATTTCTCTCTCTCTGAAAACAGCATTTTGATGTTTGTTTTTGCTCTCAGCCAGCAGTGTGCCTTTGAATGCTCTTCTGCAGTGTAGATTAATATTGAAAATATTCTTTGTTCCAAGCCTCAGAATGCACAAAATGTCATGGTTTTTCAGTAGAAATAAACTGCTAGAATGTTCTCTGCAATTTTACAGTGTGCTCTTAAATTGCAAAATAGTATTTCTGCACTTTTAGACTTTTAGGCCCAACATAGCCCCAAGACATTGGTCTTGGGGCTATATTTACTCCACAACTCACAGTCTCGACTCTATCCACCCTCTCTGCTTTCACCAACTCTCTGAAGACATCTTCCACCTATTAGGTGCACCAGTTCTTTTTGTTTAGCTCCTTCACTTAGGCGTTCCCTCTGCCTCTTATTTCTTCAATGCATACTAGGCTTCTCATTAAAACACTCCTTGAACACTTTACGTCTCTTCCTGACTTTGCGGATTGCTTTAGATTAATAATAGGTCTCTATCAGTGTTTAGATTTCCTCAGGATTCACTTCAATGGTGACCCCTCTCTCATTTGTGTTTATTTTCAGGCAGATGATATTATGCCACTGTACTGCCATGGGTCTCTCAGTTAAAGGAAGCGCTTCTCATTCAGGCCCCCTTCTCCATGGCACAAGGGCATTCACTCGGTCAACCTCTTCTGGTAGGCTATACTCTTTTCGGTACAGGCTCTGGGCTAGCCCTCTCCAGAGTCACATTTTAGGTTGGCTAGTGCATGGACTACCTCTTCCCACGTAGGGTGGTACCTGTGTTTCCAGGAACAGTTTTTAAGAACACGGCTTCCTTTAAAAGTCTTACTCTTTTTCGCCCGCTCTTTCCCCCTCTTTTATAGTGTGCTTCTGGAAGGTTGACACGTGTGTTGGCCCTTCAACTTGGCTGAGGGCATCGTGATCTAGTTTAGGAGTCTTTGACTGGTTCCTCATACTTCCCCTAAAATATATAAAAATCTCTGTGTGCTCGCTGTGCATTGATGAAATGGGAGATTTCCCTAATGTATTACTTTAGCATCAACGAATTTGGCATGCAGTATTGTCACCATTTTGGCATACTTCTGGTTCTGACATGGGTGTCTGCAGTGTTCCTTGTACTCAGGATGTTGATCACCAGCTTCTGACTGTATTCCTGACCTTAAGGGCCACGGTCATCCAATCCCTTCGTACATTCTGAATTTTTTTTCTCAAGTGCTGGCTTCATGCTTGTGTTTCCAAATGCTATGCTGGTTGACCTGGGGGTTGTTCTTTTAGTACCAACAATGTGTCTAACAGGGGAAGCAATTACTATATCATGCTTTGGTTTGCGTCTAGATAACAAAATAGTACTAGCAAGAATCCCTGTGAGATTTTTTCTGGGTCTTGTTAAAAAATTCTTTGGGATTTCTTGAGGTCTTGAGGAGGAGGGATTTGTAGCACTTGACCATACCAAACCTTGGAGAGATTGGCAAGCCTTTGTGATCCCACTCCTTCCACTCTCTGGAAGGTAGATCAGGATGTGACTGGAGCAACTAAGTCCCTAGCAGATTGAGCCCTCATGCAACAAGATGGGGAGCTCTCATAACTCACCACAATATGCTAATGTAAACCTCATTTAACCACTAAAGGATGCCACACGCAGGTAGCACAAATTCACTGCTTCTAAACCTGCCACATACACATCAAATCTTCCAATTGCTTCAGCTTGTGTCGAGGTGGGAAAGAATGGTAGGTATGTTATTAATGGTTCGGAATGCAATACATAGCACTAGACATGTTTTTGCATTTAGAGTCACCTAGCTATTATGCAGTCTTGTTATTTTCATGCTACCCATTAAGGTATTCTTAGTTAGTAATTGGGTCTGAGTAACCCTGTCCTCTCGCAGAGCCACATAGATTCTTGGGAAGTATGTATCTTCTAATCCCTACTCAATGTTGTTAGCCTTCCATTTTAAGCTGTTTTCAATTTGTGAATTAAGTGGAATCCCTACAAGCAGAGTGCTTACATTGTGAAAGGTGTAATCCAAGCAAAGTAAGCTTCTAGTTTTTCCAGCCATTTCAGAATTATGAGAGCCAGCTCTTTGCTCTGTACAGTACAATTGGTAACAATATATTGAATTTAAATGAAACTGGGGTAGTAATGAGCCCTCCTTCTTTCCTGTGTAACATAGTGTTTAATAAATGACACACTTTCCATGTTGCCTACTGTTGATGGGCTGACCAATTCAAATATAGTGTTGGATTGACCCCTAAGTACATGAATTCCTATGTGGTCTCAAGCTCTTTGTTCCATATATACCAATGAACATTGTATCCCTTTCCTTTAAAAGCAAATTGCACAGCCTTCGATTTAATAATGTGTATTTCCAAATTGTTAGTGTCAAAAAAGGTCTGTGGGTGTTTATCATATGCGCTAAACCAATTTTACTATGCTCCCTAACTGTTAGCCCAATTTGCACTACGGTGTTAGAGTGTAGTTGTTGGATGAAATATAGTAAGGAAGACTGAATCCCTCATTCAGCATGTTTTGGCCATCGATTTTTATTGGTCTACCATCAAAAGCAGCCACACAATCAACTAAGGCAAGAAATAGAGAGATCTGTTTCTTGTTTGGGTACTTATTTTACAATCACATGTAAATCAAGCATGTTTGTACCAGTGGACATGTCTGCCTTACAATCTGTCTGTACAATATAATATATGTTGATCTCTTATATCCATGATTCAAACAATCTCAAACTAAACAGATCTTTACATTTCCCTGATTTGAAAAATTGAGCCCAGTATGCTTTTTCCCCAACAGAGGAATACAACTAGTTAATAAAACTGCTCGATAGAGGTTGATGAAGCAGTACCTCCAAAGAATAGGGTCTGATTTGAATACAGTGGTGCACCTATGGATCAGTTACCTCAACCATGTACCTCCATTTATCAAATAAAGAGTATAACTTCTGGTGTTGTAACCAATTCCTATAGCAATAATTTAAATGAATAGTTGGCCTTGATTGGGTTGGCCAGTGTAACTTTCAGTTGGTTGTGAGTCTTTTTCACTCTCAATTCTCTTCTTCTTTCTCCAGTTCTATGAGTATGGCTTCTTGAATGCAAAGGAATTCTGTTGATGTGCAGTATGAGCTGTAAATGGAACCGTCTCAATTATAGTGTTTAATAATTGTCATACTTTCCATTTTGCCTACTGTTGATGGGCTGACCAATTCAATTATTGTGTTGTATTGACTCCTAAGTACATGAATTCCTCTGTGGTCTCAAGCTCTTTGTTCGATATAGACCAAAGAACATGGATCCCTTTCCTTTAAAAGTAAATTGCAAAGCCTTCGATTTAGCAACATTTATTACCAAATTCATAGTGTCAAATAAGGTGTGTGGGAGTTTAACATATTTTCTAAACCAATTTTACTATGATGCATACAAATAAGGTCATTGGTATAAGCCAACCATGGTAATACAGAGGTTTGGAAATTAAGTAAATAGGGCAGGAGCTAAAAACTCTGCTGCTTCAATTTGAAGTGTGTAGGAGTCTCCTTCATCACTGATACCTTAACAATTAGCACTTTGGTGTTAGAGTGTAGTTTTGGAGAAAATATAGTAAAGAAGCCTGAATCCCTCATTCAGCAAGTTTTGGCCATCGTTTTTAATGGACTACCATCTAAAGCAGCCACACAATCAACTAATGCCACAAATAGAGAGCTCTGTTTCTTTTTTGGTACTAATTTTACGATCACATGTATGTCAAGCATGTTTGTACCAGTGGACATGTCTGTCTTACATCCTGTCTGTCCGATGTATTATATGTTGATCTCTTATATCCATGGTTAATCTCCAACAGTAGGATTGTTGCATAGCTATCGGACACAGACTCTAGTAGTTCAAACAATCTGTAATTAAACAGATCATTGCATGTCACAGATTTTTTATATGTAGCCCGTTATGCTTTTTCTCCAAGACAGGAATAAAATCAGTTAATGAAACTTAATGAGCAAACAGTACCTCCAAAGAATAGGGTCAGACTTAAATGAAATGTGGCACATCTGTTTCAGTTACCTCAACCATGTACCTCCATTGATCAGATAAAGAGTATAACTTCTGGTTGTGTAATCAATTCCTATAGCATTGTTTTAATGCAATAGGCCTTGAATGGACTGGTCAGTGTAACATTCATTTGGTTGGGGTCTTTTTCACACTCTCAAATCCGTTTTATGGAACATTACTTATTGAATGCAAAGGATCTCTTTTGATTGGCAGTATGAGCTGTAAATTGAACCCTCTCAATGATATTTTCTTAATAAGATCTCATAATCTTTTAGGATCTTCACAGCAACAGCAGGTTCAATAGTGCTCTCTTCATGTGATATGTTCTGGTCTCTGGAATCTAGCAATTTACAAGATTGCAATCAGGTTCTACTCACCCATTTGATTTAATTGCTATAAGCAGAAGGATATATACTCCCTGGGTAGTTGGGTTGGGAAGGGATGGAGTTCAAAATCTTCAATTTCAGGGATATGGTAGAATAGTAAATTTCATCACTACATTGTATTGCTAATTGTCCAGCATTGTGGATATCGTAAACCAACACAAACATGTAATCCAGGTCACCCACACCTCTTAGGCCATTAAGCATCCTCATGTTCAATGAGGCAAGGGTCCTCACCAATTAAGGCCTTTGACGTTTGGGGAAGTTGACCCTGTTGATCTGCCAAATGGCATTCAGTATAATACTGTCTTAATTGTTATGATCATATTAAAGTCTAAGAGAATTATAACCTTTTATGTTGAATGATTAGACCTCCAGTTGTTAACTGATGTTTTCCATTACGATGTTCATGAATTTATTTCCAGGTGGATTATAAATATTTAAATGAGAATGTTGTCTGCTTGAAGGTGTGTGGTATTCCACCTCTCCCCCTAACAGAAAACAGAAGGAGGATGTAGCTGTCATTGGAAAATGATCTTGCAGCAATAAGTAGGGCCCACTGACTATACGTTTATACTTTTTGTAGTAAATTCAAGAATACAAAAAGGAATGTTAACTTCCTTATACACATTAATCCAACATAGCATATGTCCTGACATCCTAGGCATTGATAAATAACTTAACCAGACACACTATATAACAATGCCAAATGCATCCATAACCCACCTAGATGTTATGGATTGTGGAACCCTAAAAAGATATTGGATGGTCCCTTAACCTTCATGGTATTTCTAGGGCACATCACACACATACACAATATCCCTGAACCCAACTATTCACTCCATGCCCCCTCAAACAATACCAAGTAAGTGGTAGAACACCTTACATGTAAGGACAAATTACAAACTTTACATGTGCACACATGAAGCACACTGATGCATTGCAGCCTTAATAATCTACTTTGCAGCAATTAGCACTGTTAAGATTAGAACCAAATATGTGACTAAGAGGCTAATTCATAGAATCCAGCGCACAAGTAGCGCACGCGGCTGGCGCACAGCGTGCGCCTGCGATAGTCTGCGCCAGGCACGTGCGCTAAAACAGATTTCCGCGCACAGCGTATTCATGGATTTCAAGCTCCCAAACCAGCCGTGGCGCAGAGAATCGCAGCGAGCCTGCAGCAGCGCCAGTAACGCCCCCAAGAACGCCCTCGCGCAAGGAAAAGCCATCAAAATCGCTAAATCATCGCTAAGGGCTGCGCTAACCCTGGACCACTTCACAGGGCAGGCAAACAAGGAAAGAAAAGCGGGCAATCTTCAAATCAGGAGTATGCGGGAAGTACTACACGCGACTAGGCAGGGAACGTGAATTACAGGGGTACGCGGGAATCATCACACGCGAACAGCCAGGGTGCGTGTATTACAGGGGTAGCGGGAAGTTCAACACGCGATTGGCCAGGGAACGTGTATTACAGGGGGACGCGTGAAGTAGAACACGCGATAGGCCAGGGAACGTGTATCACAGGGGTACGCGGGAATTATCACACGCGAACAGCCAGGGTGCGTGTATTACAGGGGTAGCGGGAAGTTCAACACGCGATTGGCCAGGGAACGTGTATTACAGGGGGACGCGTGAAGTAGAACACGCGATAGGCCAGGGAACGTGTATCACAGGGGTACGCGGGAATTATCACACGCGAACAGCCAGGGTGCGTGTATTACAGGGGTAGCGGGAAGTTCAACACGCGATTGGCCAGGGAACGTGTATTACAGGGGGACGCGTGAAGTAGAACACGCGATAGGCCAGGGAACGTGTATCACAGGGGTACGCGGGAATTATCACACGCGAATAGGCTGGGTGGGCCCTCACAGCTGTACCCTGTACACCCTCCACGGCCCCTGCAGGCAGCCCACAAAACAGTGGACTACCCTGCACACCTGCTCATGTCCCCCTGCACCCCCATCCACCAGGGGCACCCTCCACCAGGCCCCCACCCATGTCTCCCACCACCCCCACCCCCCAGCAGTGCAGGGGCACCTGCCATCAGGCCCCCATCCATGTCTCCCACCACCCCCACCCCCCATCCACCAGGGGCACCCTCCACCAGGCCCCCACCCATGTCTCCCACCACCCCCACCCACCAGCACTGTGGGGCACGTGGCCAGCAGGCAGTCAGGCAGCAGCCGATGGCAGGTGGGAGCGTGCTCAGGGCTCTGGGGGACTTAAATTTGGCCTCCTGGCCAGGAGCCTGGTCTTTCGTGTTTGAACGCGTGGACAGCCTGATAGGGAGTGATTTTGCACGTGAAAACCCCACACTCAGCGAATCGCGCAAAAACCCGTCACCAGCATATGTGCGTCAATAGTTACCTGCACGTGCAGTGTCAAAGCGTGTGATTGGTGAAAATGGATCTACACGCAGGAGTGACAAAGCGTGTGATTGGTGAAAAGTGAGCTACACGCAGGAGTGTCAAAGCGTGTGATTGGTGAAAAAGGATCCACACGCAGGAGTGACAAAGCGTGTGATTGGTGAACATGGGCCAAGCACGTACATGCCGTAAGTGACGCTGTACGTGTGGGCCTGTATAAAAGGTAGTGTTGAACACCATTTCCTTGTACGTGCTTTTCGTGGAGAGCGAGTGGGTGAATTCTGTACTTCTTGTCGTTTCACACGCGATTTACTTCACGGCGTTTCCAGTTCGTACTCCCTGTTACCTCTGACAGCTTTTTCTCTTTTTCCTCTTGTACTGGTTTACCTGGGCCTGTTCCCTCAAACAGTGTCCCCTTCTACTGTTGTCCTGTCTCCTCAGACAGCGTACACATCTTCTTTTGGCGGGGGTGTTGCCAACCAAAAGCGCTCATTTTTCACGCTCTTTTACCTGGCAGACGGTGAGTCACGCACGTATCTAACATCTGTGCTTGCCCCGTGTGTAGCCTACCCCTTCAGAGGTCAATCTAGGCTGCGTGTGACACGCATACGTTCATTGTGTTACTGGATGCCACAGCGTAGTGCAGGGTTTTCCATCAGCACACGTGGTCTAGGAGGGGTATTGTGCACGTTCCTTAACTTTTTTGGGGTGCCTGTGCGTTGCGTGACCCGTCATCTTTCCCCAGGGGTGTCATATAGCCTTGCCACTGCACTAGGGTACGAATACCATCTGGTACCCAACCCCTTTGACACCCAATTGGCCAGGACAATTGTGCACACCGACTCCCATACGCACAATACCATCAGTGCCATGGTTGGGAGGCGTGCAAGCCGTAAGGGTGGCAAAGGTGGCCGAGCCACACGTGGTGGCCGTGGAGGATCCACTAGGGGACGTGGTTGTGACTTGCAGGGTGCCCCTGTCCCCCCCAGTCTGGAGGACCAGTCAGGGACACCCATGCCCCCCCCCCCCCCCAGTTGAGAGTCATGTGGCTGATACCAACCCTGATCAGCCCTTGTCGGACCAGGCCATTGTGGCACCAGACCTGTCCGAGGGTGATCCCATCGCTGACATCCAGGTCAGCAGGTCCACTGCACGTGCACCGGTGCACATTGGTGTCATCAGGGCACGCGCATCTATGCCAGATAGGTCATCTGCTGGCCCCCGTAGCCAGGGTGTGGCTCCATCCACCCCACCTCTCATACACCCTGCCAAGACTGTGTCGGTCCTAGTTCATGCACCTCAGATCAGGCCTGACCCCATCCCACTACCCCCAATGCCTGCGCCTACTCCCATGCTGAGTGGGCAATCCCACACACCCAGTACTGAGTCCACCACGACTCCTGCCCCTAGTGTCCACAGCGGCGTAGGACACTCTGGATCCCCACCCCCTTCCAAGCGCAAGAGGAAGAGTGCACGTCCGGCACAGGCTGATGCCCCAGGCACGGCTGCACAGTCCGGCCCATCAAGGAAGCCAAGCTTCACAGACGCCGAACTGAATGCACTTGTTCAGTATGTGTCAGATCATGATAGGGAAATGGTCATCGTTGCAGGGTCCAAGACCACACATGCCAGACGCCAGGCACACTGGCAGACCATTGCTGACAGAATAAGTGCCCTTGGAGTAGTGAGGCGCACAGCTAGTGATTGCCAGAAGCGCTGGAATGACCTTAAGCGCAGGGCAAAGGATAAGCTGGCCTCAAGTCATGCCGCAACCTTGGTGACTGGAGGTGGGTCCCCAGCACAGGATATAGAACTCACACCACACGAGTCTGTAGCTGGATCCTACGTCACCGAGGGACAACTCCAAGGTGTGGGAGACCTCCCTGATTACGAGGCATCATCCGGTGAGTGCACATGCATGTGTGTATTATCCATGTGCATGGTGTGTGTGTGAAGCATTCATGTTGGGTGCCTGTCAAGGGGGTGTGTGGCAGAGTTGATAGTGGCACCCATGTGCCTCATCCAGTATGTTCAGTGCAACACCATCTGGCCACAGCACTATCCCTACTGGCAACAGTGCACATATGGGCCGACACCATGGAAGTTGCCCTTGAATTGTCATTTTGTCACTACATTGTTGCTCATACTCCCCTGTCTATTCATCTGATGTCTTACATACCATTCCTATCCTTTCCCCCAGCCATTAAAGTTTCATCTTCACATGCCTGACATGCAATGATACCACATGCTAATGCGTCCTCTGTATATAAATGCCAACCAACATGCTGTCATACTGTGGATGTTGCCTTGACATCCACCTCCTACCTGTGGGCTTTGGTACCGTCTGGTTTCGAGCCCCATTCCCTCACACTCCATGCTGCTCTTCATGGTCTATCTTCCATGACTCCTACAGTTCAGACCATCGTGCCCTACTCACGACACCTGCTTGCCAAAAGTCAAATGAGGGCACCCTGCCCTCCAATGCGACCCACCCTATTGCTGACCAGTGCATCTGAGCCTACTCTAAGCTAACTCTCACTGACATCTGCTCATACATGCCTTTGCCTGTCCCATAGACCCTTCACATGGTCCCTGTCCTCTCTCCTTGCTCCTCTTCCACCATCATTGGTGGGACCCGTTGGGGTGTACTCCTGGCCTCCTTCCAATCCTCAGAGGCCACTATTGATGTGCATGGTAATGGGAGCGTCTCAGTCCAAGGCCCTTAGGCCAACCTCAATCTCCTTGAGAAATGCTACCCACATCTCATCAACTTCCTTACCTCTCCTGCTGTCCCCCCTCCTCTCTCCTCATCAATCCTGCACTGCCTCCCTGCACCCTCCCATGAACCTTCTCCGCCTCCCACTCCAACTCCTACACATGCTGCACCTCTGATCTCTAGCACTCCCCGTAAGTCCTACAAGGCTGTCAACCTCCTCCACAATTACACTCCTTTCACTGCGGCTGCATCAGGCATTCCTCCGATATCTGTCACTTACATGAGGTTATGCACCTTGACATCCTTGGTCTCATGGAAACATGTCTGACGGCCAGCTCTGTCTGCATCCTTGACCCTCTCCTTGGCCCGCCACTACTGTGCAGGGGGGGTGTGCCCTTGGCTTCCCTGAGGGTATTCCTGCCACTGTCACTCCTACTTAGACCTACTCCACTCTGGAATGGCTTGTGTGAGGTCTCTCTCCACCACACCTTGACATTCTCAAACAGTGCGTACTGTGTCTGGGAAAACTGGTCAAATGTACTACTTCCTTTCTGAGTGTCCTCACCTCTCCTCCTCACTCATGTCCCCAGACACAGAAATCCTCATCCTTGGTGCTGTACGCATCCACCTGCATGCTTGTTGACGCCCCCACGTGACCTTTCTGTGACCTCAGCAACTCCCTCTCACCCACTAGACTCCCGTCTGTCCCTACTCATTCTGCAGGGCACACTCTTGATGCTCTGATCTCATCTGACTTTCCCCTCTCCGTCCATCTCTGCACTCCTCTCTCCTGGAGTGATCACATTCTCCTCTCCTCCCAGCTCACCCTCACCACCCCACAGGCAAAGCCACCCTCACCACTGTCACACACCTTCTTGGTATTCCGACCCATGAAGTGTGTGTCAGTCGAGGCTCATGCAGCCAAAATCTCCCCCCCATCCAGCTCCCCCTTAGGCTCACTCCCATCCTGACAGGGCCCACTCCATGCTCCACTCCATGTCAGGTACACTGGATGTCTTTGCCACGGTCATGACCACCTGTCTGAAGCCCCATGCCAATGCAGAGTCCTGGCATGACTCGGATCTTGTGAACCCAAACCACAGGTGCCGGGTGGCAGAGAGGGAATGTCCTGCATCATGGCCATCCTCTGGCAAACTGGCCTGCCACATGCTCCAAAGGCAATAGCGCCTCACCCTTTTCACCAAGATGAGATCCCCAATCCAAGGGCACATATCTGCGGCATGTGACAACTCTGCAGGACACATAGAAATCTGAAAGGACCTTGCCGAGCCAGAAGCAGTGTGTACCTCCCCTGTCCCCTCCGAGCCCACAGCACTGCATGATTGTCTCTGTACCCCTATAGGCCACCCCCCCAGCACTTGTCTGCGCCTAACACCATCTGCCCTTGACGTCAAGTCCTACTTACCTTGTACAGCACTTCCAGCCGCCACTTCCCCTTGCACTTCATTGTGCCACCCACCCCTGCACTTGCGTGACATGAATGACACCAGCACCAGTAGGATTGTTGACTGGCATCCCCTTCTGCCCCACCACCCCTCAGTGCTCCGCTGTACCTTCATACATTACTTGACCGGTGCTTCACGAATGCAATATGAATCCTTTACAGGTGATGGGGAGGTGGAATCACATTGTTTACTGCATTTTGTTGATGTAGACAAGGCACTGTGCATCGTTGCCAATTTGGACTAGCAGATCCATGTACAACATGTATACTTATGGATGTGTCAGGACCAGAGTGGTTGAAATCCAAAAAAGTAGCCCTCCTCTCCCTCTTCACTTGGTGGCTATGTCACATGCCATGTGTGTGATGGCATGTGCCTTTGACATGGCAATCACCGGCCAATGTGTGATGGCAGTGCTAGGCAGCAAGGTGAGCAGGCGTTGCTCTCCAATCTGTACATTGTATGCCCTGAGCCTCCCCTACAGACCCAGTGATGGTGAATGCATAGGAGGTCTCCCAGTCATGTTGGACATGTGTCGTAGAACTACTGCCTCTGTTGTTCATCAGCCCTTGGTGCATGCCATGGTGCTAATGCCTGTTTCCATTTTTCTCTTTCATGTCTTTGCAGGGGACGAAGCACTTGTTGATGCTGGGGATGTGGTGGTGGAGCCGTCCCAGGAGGGCAACCCGGGCCGACCTACCACAAGTGAGGGACGTGGTGTGTTTTTGGGTGAAAACCCACAAGTGCTGCAGGCCGTGCTGTCGAGGGGTGTCTCTGGGGGTTCCTCCCCCGAGCAGTATTCAGGTGTAGACTCGGAGGATGACACCTATGTGCAGTCGCAGGTGAGTGTTCTTGGGAGAGAATCTCCTCTGTCCGACCCACCTGCAGCCGGGCCATTGCCCTCAATGGGGATGTCAGTGTCGGCAGATCAGCCTCCGGTGGTTACGGATGCAGGGCCACACCACCCAATCTCTGATCCTGTTCCTGGGGCTGCAGATCAGAGAGGGAATGCAGTCCTGCAGCCTGAGGCCTTGCCGGCACAGCAAGGCGCAGTCCGCCTTGCCCCAGGCAGGTGTGGTGCCCGTCAACGTGGTGGCCGTATGCCACCTGGCAATACCGTTTGGGAGCAATCCATCTACGGTATGGCCACCCAACAGGCAGCATCATCCGAGATGATTGCACAGGCCATGGATAGGGTGGCCACTTCCATTGTCCCCCCAGAAAGGCTGATGGAGTGACTGGAGCAGGCTACAGAGTCCATCTGCCAGGCACACAGGGAGGATATGTTGGCGTCCAACATGGACAGGCGGGCGGCACTGGGGACTCTGCGGGAATCACTTTCCATGGAGTCCCAGCGCCACAGGGAAGGCCTGAGGGAAGAACTCCGTCACCTCAGGTCGACCCTGTTAGAGCTTGAGGCTTCATCCCATAGAAGGACAGAGGAGCAGCTGGAGCGTCTGACACGGACGCTCTCGGCCGAGATGCAGGCAACTCGTGCGGAGGTCAGGTCATCCCGGGAGTTACTGCATGGCGACCTCCGCATGATTATAACCCAGAACCAGAACTACCAGACCCGCCTGCTTGCAGCCATGGAGGAGCAAACTCGTGCTTTGCGTGGGCTGCCTCCCATTGTCACACCATCTTCTGAGGCAGCTCCCCCACCTCCAGAGTCAGCTGCAGGGTCTGGCCAGAGCCATAGCGACTCATCTCCCACAACAGAGTAGCCGTGTGGGCCACGAGCCTATGGGGTGTTTTCCTTTCCCATGATCCACACAGGTGGATTGTGGCGTGCATCCTGTCCTCGGACCTCATAGGTGGCCCCCCCACCCCCGCCGGCCCTTTCATGGCCATTTTTTCTCATTTTTATTTTTATTTTGCAAGAGTGTTGCCTTGTGTGGGTACCTGGGCATACACTGTATTGTGGCTGGGCACATGCAGGCTTGTCCTGAGTTTGGTTTCGATGCTTGGGTAGCAGACATCCACACCCCTCCTGCTTCCGTTTCCATGGGCTTGCAAAGGGTGTGCCCAAGTGACAGCAAATTACACGGTGACATTGGACTCCCATGAGCTGTTGGCCAGTCCATAGTCAATACTGTGTAGACATTCATAGTGTTCATTGTTGTTGCACCTAACTATGCATGATGGTTTGATATGTGCCTCTACTTACATATGTTGCTCATGTTTTGCAGGTATTTCACACAGATCTTCACAAGGGCATACTCTCTGGAGTCAGACTACATGTCGGTAGATGTGCACTGACACTTTTGCATGGCGCCATCACTGTACATCTAGACGGTGAGGACATACCAGCAGAATCAGGTAATGAGACTACCATTGATTACATGCAATGTGTCTTGTTTGGGTGGGCTTCAGGGTGGGTTGGTGTGTAATTTGATTGAAAATACTCTTACACAGGTGTGTAGTAGTGGCTCCAGGGCGGTTAGCTGCTCAAGTGCGGCTATGTTCCATTTGGGGCACTGCTATTTGTGACACTGGTGTCATGTTGTGATGGCCAGTTTGTTTGCTGTCACATACCATGACATGGTGTCCTCAGTGGCGGGACTGTGAAGGGAATGGTTGACATGGCAATGTTGTCATGTAGTGAATCGCCTGTGGCAATGCATATTAGATTGATGGAGTTGTGTCTTTGCGTTGTGATGCATTGCTGGTGTATGTGTAGCTAGGGGTGCACACATATTGACACTTCCATGTTAACAATCTCAGGCTGATGTGTATCTGACTGTTTATTGTCAAGTAATTTTCAGACATTGTCAGGTAGTGTCATCATTGATTGTCAGATGGTATGTGCCAGAGCAGTGTGCACTAGCCAGCACTGTGATTCCTAGGTGAAGAAGTTGGCCACCAGTTGCGTACGGGCTGCCTCCCCCCGTGCCCTTTCCCCTCCCATGCGCAGCGGGCGTGCATGTGGTTGTGGATGTGGGGGCACCACCATGTCCACGGGCAGGCCCCGGCGTGTTGCAACGTTGTGCAGGACACATGCTGCCACTATGATCCTGCACACTATTCGGGGAGCATATAACAGCTGCCCGCCAGAACGGTCAAGGGAGCGAAAGCGTGACTTCAGCACTCCGAATGTGCGCTCCACTATGCCCCGTGTTGCAATGTGGGCTGTGTTGTACCTTACCTGGGGTGGCGTGGTGGGGTTCCGGATTGGGGTCATCATGTGGGGGCTGATAGGGTAGGCACTGTCCCCTGCGGAGGTGGTGATGGGTATCATTAGTGGTGTTGTGTCATGACCCAGTATCTGACATGCATGCATGTGCAGTGGCATTCATGCTCACCAAGCAGCCATGTATCTCCATGCTGGCCAGCCTCTAGGTCCCGGCATAGGGTAGACATTCTGTAGATGAAGCTGTCGTGGGTGCACCCTGGATAGTTGGCATATACTGATGTGATTATTCCCTTGGCATTGCATACAACCTGCACGTTGATGGAATGCCAGTGCTTGCGGTTTCTATAGATGTGCTCTGTTGCCCTGGGTGGACGTAGAGCCACATGTGTGCAGTCAATTGCACCAAGCACTTTGGGGAATTGAGCCACACCATAGAATTCCTGGATGCACGTCCGCCTTTCTGCATGAGTCCTGGGGAGATATATGTGCCTGCGGACTGATGGCCGTGCAGTGATGATGTTCAAGACCTGGTGTAGGCAGCGTGACTGCGTGGCCTGTGACACACCACCCACTATGGCACTTGTCCGCTGAAAGGATCCAGTGGCCAAGAAGTGCAGTACATTCAGGACCTTCTGCAGGGGGCTGAGTGCTTGGGAGCACAGGGTGGGTGATGTGAGGTCATCCTCCCACTCACTGACCAGGTCCAGTATGATGTGTGTTGGAAACCTGTACCTCCCATACACCTGGTCATCAGGCATCCCGAATAGGCTGGTTCTGGGTGTGAATATTCTGGCCCTGACTCTCCTCCTCCTCCTCCTTTGGTAGCCCACTGCCACTGCTGCTAGGAACGGTATGTTCATCCTGGCATCTGGCTTGTTTATTGAAAAGTGCGCAAATTAATGCCTTGCGCGTGTTGTAGGCGAGCGTGTGAGCCTCGCACCCCTGGAATCGAGTTCCCACTCCAATTGCGTGTGGAAATTCCCACGCAGCAGGCATACAGGTGCGCTGACGTACTTGCTTGTGTAAGTGGCCGCGCGCCCCTGAAATACACGTACTTAGGCCAATGGCGCGTACGCGCACTTTTGGCCAATTACACGCGATGAAATACACGTACATAGGCCAATGGCGTGTACGCGCACTTTTGGCCAATTACACGCGATGAAATACACGTACATAGGCCAATGGCGTGTACGCGCACTTTTGGCCAATTACACGCGATGACACTCTGACGTGCAGTATTTCCACGTGTGCTCCGTCTTCACGTGCTGAGTGGGGAACGCCCGTGCGGATCACGTCAGACGCGCTTACGCGATGAGGGACTCTGGTCCAATAGAATCGCGTATGCGTGCTGACGCACTTACGCGCTAAGGGCCTTTCCTCGGATTTCACGCTGACGTGCAGGAATTTCACGTGCCAAATCACTCCGTATCAAGCTGGCCACCCGAAAACACACGGAACACCACGCTCCTGCCCCGAAGGCCGAGTTACTGCCCCCCCAGTGCCCTGAGCAGCCTCCCACGTGCTATCTGCTGCTGCCTGCCTGCCTGCCTGCCTGCTGCCACCGTGCCCTGCCATTTGGTGCCTGCACATCAGCCATCTGCAGGGGTCCACTTGCTGTGTCCACCCCTGCTGGAACTGAAGACTCCCAACTGGGATTACATCGCTCCACAGCCCAGCCCCAGGACCCAGTTGCCCACCCACACCTGCCTCTGGGGTTGCCATGTCGGGCACTTCTACATCTGGCACCAGTGGCAACCCCAGGCCAGAGGGGCAGAGGGGCACCAGCTTCACTGCCACCGAAGTTGGTGTCCTGGTGGAGCATGTCCTGGGGCAGTATGATGCCCTCTTTGGATCGTCCCGCGCCAGCAAGGAAGGACGGGAGAGGATCTGGGCCGACTGTGTGGTTGCCATCAACGCGGAGGGGGTGGCAACCCGCAACGTCTTGAAGATCAAGAAGCGCTGGGAGGACTTGAGGTCCAGGACCCTTGTGAAGGCCCGGCGCCTCGTGGAGGGGGGCCGGGGCCACATGAGTTCCATCCAGAAGAGGGTCCTGGAACGCGTACGCCCAGCGCTCCACGCCCAGATCCTTGAGAGGGAGACCCGTCTGGAGTTGAGCGGTAAGTGTCCAAGCATCACTGTGTGAGACAGGGCATGTTGCGGTGTGCTGGTTCTATGATACTTGCCTGTATGTGTGCCATGGGCCATGTATGCATGTATGTGTGCTGGGACATCATGGTAATGCATGTGCGACCAGTGATGTGTGACCCACATGGTTGTTGCATGTGTTGAAATGCGGCATGGGGAGCACTATGCAGATTTGGGACATGAGAGCATGCCAGTCTCTGTACCTGGACATGGATGGGGGTGAAGGATGGGTGCTGATGCCAGGTACATATATGGTAGCCATGTCTGTGTGCCTGACCTGCATGTCTGTGACTTGTGCATGCCATGGATGCATGACTCATGTGTGTGACAATGCACAGATTCAGTGACGCACCCAACTTACCCTTGTTTTGCCTGTGTTCGGTGTGATTGGGGCCAGATGGATGTGACTGAGGTGAAGTGTGTGCATGTGATATGCATGAGCCATGATGCATGTGAGTTACATATCATTGAATGTTTCAAGAGTCAATTGGACATGCATGGAAATGTGCATGGCATGCACCATGCCTGTTACTGTGTGTGTTTTGCCTGGACTGACCCATGTGTTGTGGAGGGACATGATGGAAGTGTACTTTGACAGGGGTGCTCATCTGCTATTGCTTCCTGTCTAGGGGACCATTGTACAGTAGCCTGATGCTTGTGTCCTTTGTCTCCCTCTACGCAGCGGCTAGTGAAGAAGAGGGCGGAGACGGCGCTGTGGAGCAAGGCGGCGGGGATGCCCCCACGGCTGCAGCGGAAGGGGTGGGTGAGCCCCCACAGGGGCCTGCTACGGCGGGAGACGGTGAGGAGCCATCCATGTTGGTGGTTTGCACAGAGGAGGAGGAGGCCGACACTGGTGCACACATGGGCCAGGGGCAGGAGGCAGCACAGGTCACCGTGGAGGTGCCTGTGCATGTCGCTGTCCCTGACCCTGTGAGTGCACCACCATGCACCAGCAGGGATGCCCCGTCCCAGGCCCGTCCGCAGGTAGAGGGGATGTCCATGTCAACTGACTCCCCTCCACCTGCGGCCGTGGGAACCCCTGGCCGCGTGGAGCAGGTCCTGATTGGGGTCGCGATGCGCACGGCTGTGATTCGTGATGCCGTGCGTGCTTCCCGGGAGGAGCACGCACGTCATCACGAAGTGCACCGTGCCGACGTGGCCCAATTGGGATCGGCCATGTTCGGGGGGTTCCTGCATGTGTTGGCCAATCTGACGGCCCTCTCCTCCTCTGTGCAGGCTATCCACCGGTCGTTCTCCTTGCCGTCTTCCGGCCCAGATGCCACCATGGCCCCCTGTGGACCTGCCCCGACCAATGCAGCGAGCTCGGTGGGGATCCCATCCCTGCCGCAGTTGGGAGTCGGAGGTCCAGCAGGGGTGGACGACACAGCAAGTGGACCCCAGCAGATGGAAGATGTGCCGGCATCATCGGGCAGGGCACGTGCACGACGGCGTCGGTGGTTACCATCAGCCTGGATGCCGTCATGCTGGCAGAGGCAGTGGCGTCGGAGGCAGCAGCGGGCTCGACGTGGGAGGCATCATGGCTCAGGGCCATCAAGATCGGAGGGGCAGGCATCGGCCGGAGGGCAGGGCAACCCTGGCATGGCAGTGTGTTCCGTGTGGGAGGAGTTTGGCCAGCGGATCGGTGCGGAGCGGCAGCGGGCGGAAGAGGAGCGGCTCGCCATGGCCAGGGCGGAGATCTCCATGCATCAGGCATTGAGGCGGGCTGAGTGCCTCGAGGAGGCTCGCAGGGAATTTGGTGAGCACATGGGGTTGTCCCTGCGAGACCTCGGGGCCAGGACTGAGTCCCGCCTCCAGGACATTGACATGGAGTTCGAGGATGCCCTGGCCAGCAAACCAAGTGAGCCGCAGGACTAGCCCGCTGCCTTTGTATATAGTTTTTTAGTTAGTTAGTGCTAGGTTTCCTTTATTTCTTTTTATTATTTTGGACCGCTTGGACAATGGCCACTTCTTTGTACATATTTTTTTAATTAGTTAGTATTAGGTTTCATTAGTGGTGTTGGGCTCATGGACCCTTGAACAATCCTGTATATATTGTTATTTTTTGGGAGGTACATTTTTTTACTTTCATATTGTTTACACCATGTCGTAATGGTTTTTCTTTCATTTCATACTACATGTGTTTACTTTGGACAAAATCTATTGATTTTTCTATCCTTTGTTTTTTGGTTTCTCATTTTTGTTCCCGGACATGGACCTTTTATTTGCTTTGCCAGATAGTTGTATTAGTTTACTTGATATTTTTTGTAATACATTTTTATATTATCTTACACTTGTGTCATTTTTTCTTTGGTTTCTTACATGTCATGATATGGGTTTTGACATTCACTTGCACCCGTTGTGTATGTGTGTGTGGCGGACATGTGTTCTTTTGCATACTTGCCTTTGGGGTTGTGTCATGTGATTGCATTCACTATGTGGGTGCATGCAATCCTTGCCTGGGTGTTTGTGCTGGGTATGCTGGCCATTACTGCCATTATTGTGTATCGTCAGGACCAGGGGCCAGGGGGACATGGGTGGGGGCCTGGTGGAGGGTGCCCCTGGTGGATGGGGGGTGGGGGGTGGTGGGAGACATGGGTGGGGGCCTGGTGGAGGGTGTCCCTGGTGGATGGGGGGTTGGGGGTGGTGGGAGACATGGGTGGGGGCCTGCTGGCAGGTTCCCCACAGTGCTGGGGGTGGGGGTGGTGGGAGACATGGGTGGGGGCCTGGTGGAGGGTGTCCCTGGTGGATGGGGGTTGGGGGTGGTGGGAGACATGGGTTGGACATGGGTGGGGGCCTGCTGGCAGGTTCCCCACAGTGCTGGGGGTGGGGGTGGTGGGAGACATGGGTGGGGGCCTGGTGGAGGGTGCCCCTGGTGGATGGGGGGTTGGGGGTGGTGGGAGACATGGGTTGGACATGGGTGGGGGCCTGCTGGCAGGTTCCCCACAGTGCTGGGGGTGGGGGTGGTGGGAGACATGGGTGGGGGCCTGGTGGAGGGTGTCCCTGGTGGATGGGGGGTGGGGGGTGGTGGGAGACATGGGTGGGGGCCTGGTGGAGGGTGTCCCTGGTGGATGGGGGGTGGGGGTGGTGGGAGACATGGGTTGGACATGGGTGGGGGCCTGCTGGCAGGTTCCCCACAGTGCTGGGGGTGGGGGTGGTGGGAGACATGGGTGGGGGCCTGGTGGAGGGTGCCCCTGGTGGATGGGGGGTTGGGGGTGGTGGGAGACATGGGTTGGACATGGGTGGGGGCCTGCTGGCAGGTTCCCCACAGTGCTGGGGGTGGGGGTGGTGGGAGACATGGGTGGGGGCCTGGTGGAGGGTGTCCCTGGTGGATGGGGGGTGGGGGGTGGTGGGAGACATGGGTGGGGGCCTGGTGGAGGGTGTCCCTGGTGGATGGGGGGTGGGGGTGGTGGGAGACATGGGTTGGACATGGGTGGGGGCCTGCTGGCAGGTTCCCCACAGTGCTGGGGGTGGGGGTGGTGGGAGACATGGGTGGGGGCCTGGTGGAGGGTGTCCCTGGTGGATGGGGGTTGGGGGTGGTGGGAGACATGGGTTGGACATGGGTGGGGACCTGCTGGCAGGTTCCCCACAGTGCTGGGGGTGGGGGTGGTGGGAGACATGGGTGGGGGCCTGGTGGAGGGTGCCCCTGGTGGATGGGGGGTTGGGGTGGTGGGAGACATGGGTTGGACATGGGTGGGGGCCTGCTGGCAGGTTCCCCACAGTGCTGGGGGTGGGGGTGGTGGGAGACATGGGTGGGGGCCTGGTGGAGGGTGTCCCTGGTGGATGGGGGGTGGGGGGTGGTGGGAGACATGGGTGGGGGCCTGGTGGAGGGTGTCCCTGGTGGATGGGGGGTGGGGGTGGTGGGAGACATGGGTTGGACATGGGTGGGGGCCTGCTGGCAGGTTCCCCACAGTGCTGGGGGTGGGGGTGGTGGGAGACATGGGTGGGGGCCTGGTGGAGGGTGCCCCTGGTGGATGGGGGGTTGGGGGTGGTGGGAGACATGGGTTGGACATGGGTGGGGGCCTGCTGGCAGGTTCCCCACAGTGCTGGGGGTGGGGGTGGTGGGAGACATGGGTGGGGGCCTGGTGGAGGGTGTCCCTGGTGGATGGGGGGTGGGGGTGGTGGGAGACATGGGTGGGGGCCTGGTGGAGGGTGTCCCTGGTGGATGGGGGGTGGGGGTGGTGGGAGACATGGGTTGGACATGGGTGGGGGCCTGCTGGCAGGTTCCCCACAGTGCTGGGGGTGGGGGTGGTGGGAGACATGGGTGGGGGCCTGGTGGAGGGTGCCCCTGGTGGATGGGGGGTTGGGGGTGGTGGGAGACATGGGTTGGACATGGGTGGGGGCCTGCTGGCAGGTTCCCCACAGTGCTGGGGGTGGGGGTGGTGGGAGACATGGGTGGGGGCCTGGTGGAGGGTGTCCCTGGTGGATGGGGGGTGGGGGGTGGTGGGAGACATGGGTGGGGGCCTGGTGGAGGGTGTCCCTGGTGGATGGGGGGTGGGGGTGGTGGGAGACATGGGTTGGACATGGGTGGGGGCCTGCTGGCAGGTTCCCCACAGTGCTGGGGGTGGGGGTGGTGGGAGACATGGGTGGGGGCCTGGTGGAGGGTGTCCCTGGTGGATGGGGGGTTGGGGGTGGTGGGAGACATGGGTGGGGGCCTGCTGGCAGGTTCCCCACAGTGCTGGGGGTGGGGGTGGTGGGAGACATGGGTGGGGGCGTGGTGGAGGGTGCCCCTGGTGGATGGGGGGTTGGGGGTGGTGGGAGACATGGGTTGGACATGGGTGGGGGCCTGCTGGCAGGTTCCCCACAGTGCTGGGGGTGGGGGTGGTGGGAGACATGGGTGGGGGCCTGGTGGAGGGTGTCCCTGGTGGATGGGGGGTGAGGGGTGGTGGGAGACATGGGTGGGGGCCTGGTGGAGGGTGTCCCTGGTGGATGGGGGGTGGGGGGTGGTGGGAGACATGGGTGGGGGCCTGGTGGAGGGTGTCCCTGGTGGATGGGGGGTGGGGGTGGTGGGAGACATGGGTTGGACATGGGTGGGGGCCTGCTGGCAGGTTCCCCACAGTGCTGGGGGTGGGGGTGGTGGGAGACATGGGTGGGGGCCTGGTGGAGGGTGTCCCTAGTGGATGGGGAGTTGGGGGTGGTGGGAGACATGGGTGGGGGCCTGCTGGCAGGTTCCCCACAGTGCTGGGGGTGGGGGTGGTGGGAGACATGGGTGGGGGCCTGGTGGAGGGTGCCCCTGGTGGATGGGGGGTTGGGGGTGGTGGGAGACATGGGTTGGACATGGGTGGGGGCCTGCTGGCAGGTTCCCCACAGTGCTGGGGGTGGGGGTGGTGGGAGACATGGGTGGGGGCCTGGTGGAGGGTGTCCCTGGTGGATGGGGGGTGGGGGGTGGTGGGAGACATGGGTGGGGGCCTGGTGGAGGGTGTCCCTGGTGGATGGGGGGTGGGGGTGGTGGGAGACATGGGTTGGACATGGGTGGGGGCCTGCTGGCAGGTTCCCCACAGTGCTGGGGGTGGGGGTGGTGGGAGACATGGGTGGGGGCCTGGTGGAGGGTGTCCCTGGTGGATGGGGGGTTGGGGGTGGTGGGAGACATGGGTGGGGGCCTGCTGGCAGGTTCCCCACAGTGCTGGGGGTGGGGGTGGTGGGAGACATGGGTGGGGGCCTGGTGGAGGGTGCCCCTGGTGGATGGGGGGTTGGGGGTGGTGGGAGACATGGGTTGGACATGGGTGGGGGCCTGCTGGCAGGTTCCCCACAGTGCTGGGGGTGGGGGTGGTGGGAGACATGGGTGGGGGCCTGGTGGAGGGTGTCCCTGGTGGATGGGGGGTGGGGGGTGGTGGGAGACATGGGTGGGGGCCTGGTGGAGGGTGTCCCTGGTGGATGGGGGGTGGGGGTGGTGGGAGACATGGGTTGGACATGGGTGGGGGCCTGCTGGCAGGTTCCCCACAGTGCTGGGGGTGGGGGTGGTGGGAGACATGGGTGGGGGCCTGGTGGAGGGTGTCCCTGGTGGATGGGGGGTTGGGGGTGGTGGGAGACATGGGTGGGGGCCTGCTGGCAGGTTCCCCACAGTGCTGGGGGTGGGGGTGGTGGGAGACATGGGTGGGGGCCTGGTGGAGGGTGCCCCTGGTGGATGGGGGGTTGGGGGTGGTGGGAGACATGGGTTGGACATGGGTGGGGGCCTGCTGGCAGGTTCCCCACAGTGCTGGGGGTGGGGGTGGTGGGAGACATGGGTGGGGGCCTGGTGGAGGGTGTCCCTGGTGGATGGGGGTTGGGGGGTGGTGGGAGACATGGGTGGGGGCCTGGTGGAGGGTGTCCCTGGTGGATGGGGGGTGGGGGTGGTGGGAGACATGGGTTGGACATGGGTGGGGGCCTGCTGGCAGGTTCCCCACAGTGCTGGGGGTGGGGGTGGTGGGAGACATGGGTGGGGGCCTGGTGGAGGGTGTCCCTGGTGGATGGGGGGTTGGGGGTGGTGGGAGACATGGGTGGGGGCCTGCTGGCAGGTTCCCCACAGTGCTGGGGGTGGGGGTGGTGGGAGACATGGGTTGGACATGGGTGGGGGCCTGCTGGCAGGTTCCCCACAGTGCTGGGGGTGGGGGTGGTGGGAGACATGGGTGGGGGCCTGGTGGAGGGTGTCCCTGGTGGATGGGGGGTGGGGGGTGGTGGGAGACATGGGTTGGACATGGGTGGGGGCCTGCTGGCAGGTTCCCCACAGTGCTGGGGGTGGGGGTGGTGGGAGACATGGGTGGGGGCCTGGTGGAGGGTGTCCCTGGTGGATGGGGGGTGGGGGGTGGTGGGAGACATGGGTGGGGGCCTGGTGGAGGGTGTCCCTGGTGGATGGGGGTTGGGGGTGGTGGGAGACATGGGTTGGACATGGGTGGGGGCCTGCTGGCAGGTTCCCCACAGTGCTGGGGGTGGGGGTGGTGGGAGACATGGGTGGGGGCCTGGTGGAGGGTGTCCCTGGTGGATGGGGGTTGGGGGTGGTGGGAGACATGGGTTGGACATGGGTGGGGGCCTGCTGGCAGGTTCCCCACAGTGCTGGGGGTGGGGGTGGTGGGAGACATGAGCAGGTGTGCAGGGTAGTTCCCTGTGGTGTGTGCTGCCTGCAGGGGCCGTGGAGGGTGTACAGGTAATGCCTGGGAGCACACAGCCATTTCGCGTGTGCAACTTCACGCGCACCCCTGCAATCCACGTACCCGGCCATATCGCGTGTGGAACTTCACGCGCACCCCTGGAATCCACGTAGCCGGCCATATCGCGTGTGGAACTTCCCGCGCACCCCTGGAATCCACGTAGCCGGCCATATCGCGTGTGGAACTTCCCGCGCACCCCTGCAATCCACGTACCCTGCCATATCGCGTGTGGAACTTCACGCGCACCCCTGGAATCCACGTAGCCGGACATATCGCGTGTGCAACTTCCCGCGCACCCCTGAAATCCACGTAGCCGGCCATTTCGCGTGTGGAACTTCCCGCGCACCCCTGTAATCCACGTAGCCGGCCTTTTCGCGTGTGGAACTTCCCGCGCACCCCTGAAATCCACGTACCCGGCCATATCGCGTGTGCAACTTACCGCGCACCCCTGCAATCCACGTACCCTGCCATATCGCGTGTGGAACTTCACGCGCACCCCTGGAATCCACGTAGCCGGACATATCGCGTGTGCAACTTCCCGCGCACCCCTGAAATCCACGTAGCCGGCCATTTCGCGTGTGGAACTTCCCGCGCACCCCTGGAATCCACGTAGCCGGCCATATCGCGTGTGGAACTTCCCGCGCACCCCTGCAATCCACGTACCCTGCCATATCGCGTGTGGAACTTCACGCGCACCCCTGGAATCCACGTAGCCGGACATATCGCGTGTGCAACTTCCCGCGCACCCCTGAAATCCACGTAGCCGGCCATTTCGCGTGTGGAACTTCCCGCGCACCCCTGTAATCCACGTAGCCGGCCTTTTCGCGTGTGGAACTTCCCGCGCACCCCTGAAATCCACGTACCCGGCCATATCGCGTGTGGAACTTCCCGCGCACCCCTGCAATCCACGTACCCTGCCATATCGCGTGTGGAACTTCACGCGCACCCCTGGAATCCACGTAGCCGGACATATCGCGTGTGCAACTTCCCGCGCACCCCTGAAATCCATGTAGCCGGCCATTTCGCGTGTGGAACTTCCCGCGCACCCCTGTAATCCACGTAGCCGGCCTTTTCGCGTGTGGAACTTCCCGCGCACCCCTGAAATCCACGTACCCGACCATATCGCGTGTGCAACTTACCGCGCACCCCGGTATGCACGCACACGTTTATTTTTTCTCTCTGCGCGTGTGTGTGTTTGTGGGTACCCCTTTGTACGTCTTTTGTCCTGGAGGGCCACAGTATTGGACATTGATCATGTCTGTATATAGGTGCTATTTGTTGGCGCACCTTTTAGCGCACATTTCTTGCAGGCGCAGAGACGCTACCGCCTGCTTTCTTGTGGCGGTCGTGTTTGTGCCTGTTTGTGCCTGTGCGCTGCTTTGAGCGTGCGCTTTTTTGCCCTATTCTATTCCATGAATACGTGTTGTATGCGAGCGTGTGGGCGTTCCGCGCACTTGCCTCCTAAACTTTCCCCGTGCCGCCCACATTCTTCCCCATTCCGAGTGTTGTGCCCCATTTTATTCCCCATTCCGAGTGTCCCGCCCTGTGTCCCGCCTACTTTAGAGCTGTGCGCTGCGCTCGGAGTGATGGCGCAGTGGCCGTGGCGCACGACGTTGGTTGACCTGTGCGCCGGCCTGCGCCGCGCGTTTTTTCTTTGCGCTGATTTTCGGCGCAGCGCACGTATTGGCCCCTCTGCGCCGGGATTTTCGGCGCACATTTATTCCATGAATCGGCCTGTTAATATGCATATGAAGTGAAACCCATGCACAGACTTTAATTCTGAACTCTGATGTGCAGTTACCCCACAACATTCATAAACGTGAGGCTACAACATTAACATGGCATCATAACAAATATGATGTATCCTCCAGACCCATTCAATGTCCTACCATTTCCATCTGATTATCTGTTTACCCTTACTACTGTTTCCCTTCAGCTCCTTTCAGCTCTATTAGCACACACCTCTCCTTACATACCTCTTCAGTACATCATTGTTTCTGAATGAAAACACACTAACAGGTGCCTCTATTGCCTATTGATCAAATAGAAATGATACAATTGTTTATCCATTCTGTCCCCTACAGAACATATGCTCCTCATCCAGCCTCGCATCTACACATGTTTTAGATTAATTTGATATGAGTTTAATGTATCAAAATAAAATAGATTTATATAGCATTTAAACGATTATTTTAATCCCTACCCTATTATCATAAGGCAGTCCTTCAACCACAAACATTGTCCAATTTGGAGAGTGAGGTGGGGGGGCTTAGGTGACAATGTTCTCACTCATTTGTTCACTATGAATAACAGTAGGAAGATTATCCTGTGCTGATATTAGTATGCACATCTATTGTTTCTTCTCTTTTAACACTGAAGAAAGGCAACCTTCTGCCATCTCTAATAAAAACATTATGCCCATCCAAGTCAAAGTAGACATACTGTTAGCTCCCATCACCACCTCACATCACCACTTGCTGTGTTCCTGTGATTTAGATATAGCACAAGAGAGCCTCAGGACCATTTTTGACTTCAAAGCAATAGATTGTTATAATGACATTTATACCTAGACTTTCTCCTTAGAGAGCCAGATCGTCATAACAGGCCAGATTAAAAGGTAGTATGAGTAAACACATACGGTACCATCATGGGAACAAACATGTAATTTTAATAATAACCCATATCGTGTGTTTTAATATTGTAGCACGCGATAATCAATCGAAAATCAAGGGCTGTTGATATTAGAAAAGCAAACATTGTATGTCAAAGAATTAAAAGAAGGTGATGACTATCAGAGAGGAGTAGAAGAAATGAATGAGTGAATACAATAGAGCCATTCTGAAAGGATGAACTTTCAATTACTGAATTAAAAGGATGGGTTAGAAGTGAAAGTTTGGTTTGACAGAAGGACAGTTAACAGTATCAGAAGAAATGGCAATTTCACTTGGTAAAGTAGAGCAACAGAAAGAGGTTGACCAGAATCAGCAACGTGGAAATGGAAGACATAGCAGAATAGTAAAGGACACCTATTTTTTTGAGTCATTGTTGATATGAGGAACTCTGATTGTTAAATTGATGAAACTGATATTAAACGAAGGAAATGTATGTTGGAGGCGAACAGAAAAAACATTATTGAACAATTGCTTTTTTGATGTAGTCTCGATTTTGAAGGTGGATTTATGTGCGCAATTCAGTGTCAATGTGGAATTTGAGGGTGGGGGACAAATTACAATTCATTAAACAAATGGTTATGTCCTTAACGAATCCAAACTAGGCTACAACGTGATTGTTAGAATTTTGCTTAAAATGTATTCTTAATTAATTAATTCATTCATTCATTCACTTAATAGATAGTGGTGTGATGTTGGTGTAATATTTCCCATGCCCCAAAATAGAGGGAAATGAGCGGGTTGGCAAATTGGAAAGACCATTCCTTAAAAAGTCAAATGGAAATTGGTGCAATTTATCATCATTTATTTCAGCAACACAGTTTTGTTCTTTAACTGCCATGCCCAACAAATTAAATAGTCAATTTTAGCTGTGGATTTAGAAACTGGATCAAGTAAAGGGGGGATCTACTATAACAAGTTTGTTTTAAATATTTCTAAATACCAGGCAATTAGCAAGCAGTTAAGTAGCCTTGCTAGTATTTCTTTATTTGTGAATGTAACATTTGCCAAAAGCCACCTGGATCAGATTTGGTTTATGCTGAAATTTCACCAATAGCCAAGTATTGTCTTTGACCATGAAGCACAGGGAGCAACCTGAGACCTTATGAGCGAAAACATGCTGTGCGGGAGTTTATATGACATTTGTTATGCAACAAAGAGGACTTGACTGATAAAAAAAATAGCTGAATGGGGTATAGCACCTTAAAATTCATCTGATTTGCCATTTAAAATATCCCATAGTTTCAGGGATATGTACCCTTTTTAGATCAAATATTGGCTGTTCATATGGATTCTGAATCAAGTGTAAGAGTTTTTTTGTGTTTTTTAGGGAGCTCAATATGAAGGGCAGTACAACAATCCAAAAGTGCTGGTATGAATGAATTTAGTAAAACAATAAATACTCTGCTACGGGGAAAATTATTTCAGCATAAAGTGAAGCATTTTAAGGTGAAAACAAATCATGATTTTACCAGACCATTAACTTGTGATGCCAAGAAAAGCACAGAATCTAAAAGGATTCCTAGATTATGACTCTAAGAAACTGATTTGGGAAAAGGGTCTTGTAGGAGTTTCTCCAAACATGAATAATTCCAAAGTGATGAGTTTTCACCAAAGGCAATAAATTCTATTTTGAAGGGATTCAATTTCAATAGCTTTTATGAATCTGGATTTTATCTACACAATGAAATTTAAGGGGTTGTTGTCCAGATCCTTTCCCAACTTCAGGAGGACCTGGGTATCCTTGGCATACATATAGAAAAATGCTCCATGAGAAAGAAGAAGTGCTGTGAAATGACAAAGAAATACATTTTACGTTTAAAAGAAGAAGTGGCAGTATTGTGCCCTTCACAAGTCAATACAAAGGTGCTGATCGATTATGTGCCAAGGCTACCTATTGTGTTCCTACACTCAGAAACTGAATTCAACCTATATAAGGCAAGACATTGTCCCTCATTATGAGTTTGCCAGTATTCCGATGGTAAATCCATAGAATACCACCAAACAGAATTACTGTTACTGCCAGTTGGTCTGGCGGATTTATTGCTGTATTACAAGTTGCGGAAGGTGGAGTTTGTCCCCATTTTTTGGAGCACATGGAACTCCATGGGAATTGCGGCTGAGTTAGTAACAGCGTTAATTCCACTGATTTTGCAGATTTTTCATCAGAAGGTAGCAGGATTTACCTCCAGCATAATTCTGGAGGATAAACCGCCACTCAAAGACCAAACTCTAAATATGTCAGAGCAGTAATAGTGGGGGGAATTCCGTTTCCACCAATTTTTAACTGCTCTGCCATACTCGTAATGATGCCCAAATATATGCAGTATGAGTGTTGAGAGTGTTGAATGAAAGTCAGTATGAAGCACTACTGTCAGAACTAATAACATTAGGGCTGAGACACCGTCACTATTCGTCATGCTGATAAGGTCATATAACACTGTCACTTAGGCTGAATCTGTCCCTCTGCCTGCTCTAAACCAAGCTTAATTACTATCAAGAAGTTCCAGCTTTTCGATCAAAGGTTGAAGCTGATCATGTCCCACAAAAGGAAGTTGAGAGACTGGCCAGTAGTTACAGATTTTTTTTTTTTTCAAATAAGGTAAGACTAAGTCATGTTATGATATGGTATGTTAAGTTGATCGATACCCCACACCACTGCCATTTCCAAGGTCGCCAGGCATTGCTAAACAGTGAGGAACCACAGATCTTTCCAGAGAAGTATTTATATTATTTTGCCGATCATAGGTCCAAAGGGGTTGCGAAAGCTTTTATCAGTTTAGCTGGGCAATGGTCTTTGATGATTCTACAATTTCAATGAAGAGCATTAATCTCTACAATGCTGATCGGAAAAAAGTGTGTGATGACAGGAAAACATGCATGTCTAATTCTGAAGATTCAGGCTAACAACAGTCAAATTCATAGGAAACGAAAAGTGGTGGTGAGTTGAGGTCACACTGAAGACAGAATATGTTTATTTGTGCAGCAGATAAGTAGCATCATGACCGATGCGTGCTGGCTTCTTACCAGTGACATTTCAGTGGGAATAGAAGGGAAGCCCTGAAACTTTGCATATGATAATAGGATCTGCAACTGTGTTTAAACCAGAGGAAGTCAAAATAATGTGAAGCGGATTGTGGTGTGAGTGGTAACTGCTAAATATTTAATCGAGGTACCATGTGCAAAGTTATGCATCTCATGGCTGAGAAATCACGAGCAACAAAAAGTGTCATGTAGACCGGTTCACCATTTCACCTAATCTTTGTTCCTTAAACAATCATGTTATCAGAGCCACGTTGTTCTTTGAGTATTGCAGGATGTGTTATTATTAAGAAGAAAATAGCTTATTGAAACTTAAACAGTGTGACATTTGTTTTATTAGTACCCGGCGAGGGCGCAATCAGAATGAAAGAGCCATTCTGATTGGCCCTCGCCGAGTCATTACCAGGCCGGGAATCCCTCCATCGGGATTCCACAGCCTTTGTCCCCGGTGGGGGGCGTGGCAGCCCCTCAGCCAATGAGGAGGCTCGAAGTGGGGCCATCCCTGCTCCGAGCCTCCCCGCGGCTGAGAGGCTGCCTTCGCCCCCCGCCAGGGACTCGGGTTAGTCTTTTTTTTTTAATTCCCTTCCCTTCCCTCCCTCCCACCCGCCCCCCCCAACTTACCTTCTTGTTCCTGCGTCCCCGGCGGGGGACGAGGGAAGCCTCCAGCCGTGTGGAGACTCGGAGCGGGGCCATCCCGGGGACACAGGTACATTTTTGTTTATTTTCTCTCTTCCCCCATCCCACTCCCGCCCTCCCAATCCCACTTACCTTCTTTTTGATCCTTTTTCGGGAGCGGAGGCACTGGGAACACTTGTTCCCAGTGCGTCCACTCCCGATGGCCGCCAAGGAAAGGGAAAACGGACTACGTTTTCCCTTTCCATGGTGGGCATTTTCTTGGTTGTTTCTTTTTTTTTCTGTCCCGAAACGCCTCAGCGTTTCGGGACAGAAAAAAATGCTTGTAGTGCCCCGGTCATGCACATAATGCAGGCCGGGGTACTAATAGCAATATGACCCTCGTGGCGGGGGCATTACTGACTCAGGTAATGCCCCGGGGCCTTCGGTAAGGCCCTCGCTTCGCTCGGGGCCTATACCTATGGACCCCGGGGCATTACCTGAGTCGGTAATGCCCCCGCCGCTTGGGTCATATTGCTTAATTACGGTTCCATTCTTGCAATATGGCAATGAAAATGGTTGCTTGCATCTCGTTTTTCACGGCCATTTACACTATGAATGAAGACTATTTTCCACTTCTCAGTTCGAATATTAAATGTGCATGGAACTGATCAGCCAAAAAATCAATCTTAAGTATTGTATGGAAAAACCAGTATAATCGCCAAAATCAATGATATGCCCTATACTTTGTATAAGCAATAATAAATAAAACATGTTAGTATGTGTCACATTTCTGAACAAAGTTATTAAGCATGCGTGTTCTTTTGATGTGATATAGATGTCTACAATCAACCCAAATACCACATCCAATATTGCCAGTGCACGTGTACTTCTGTATGATATTAACACAAATAATATAAATCATTGTGCTGCAAAAAGGCATTAAAAGAATATGTTTTTGGAGCCAAGGCAATTTTTTCCCCAATGATGGTGCATAAATGGACTGTCCTCTCATCCCGTCAGTTGTTTCTTTTTTCGGTTGTTTCTTTTTTTCTTTTTTTATTTGTTTATTGGTAAGTGGTTACAGCATTCAATAATATATCCATTCATCAATATACATATTCTTACAGTACATTTACGTTATCTAGGCAACACCTTACTCCCTACCATAATCAACGTGAGTGGTATCTCAGTCTTGCCAGCCATTGGCACCACAGCTGTTTACCTCACATGTGTGGGTATTTAATTCAGAATGTATCAAGCAGGTGCCTACACTGAGCCTTTCCGCAGTTTGTAATCCACATATGTCGCTCCTGTTCACTTCACAGAAGCGGTTGGTTGTCTCTGCTGAGGTGATGTGAGTCACTGTCTCTTTGTCTCACGCGGGTTTCTTTTTTCCCCCAGTTGTTCTATGCTCCATGACAGCCGTCGGTTGTTTCTAACATGAAGCACACGTTGTACATATGTACACACTTAAGAGACCCAACTTATGTTGTAATTGACAGACTCACCAAACATTGGATAGTTTTCTGACCTACGGTTGCATTACTATGCAGCTCCTCAATCCGTTTTAATACAGATGGAACTACCAATTACACTTCATCACTTAAAACATGTAAAGCAAGTTTAATTGCATTGAGAACTAATTTGTCTTTCTTTGATGCATGCGTTCAAATAATTTCATGGTTATACCATAACACATACAAGATTTAACACATGAACAATACACAATGCTACACAATGCTTCACAATATTGGCAGATGTCTTATGATGGAATTCACCATTCAATGAATTCCTCAAATATCTAAGCTATCCGTGGCACAGCTCCAGCAATTCAACCAACACCTCGCCCAGCGAATATCCAAAACAGTTGAATGGATCTGCCAACCCCCATTAACAATGTCATCCTACACGAAAAACACACTATGCATAACAACTACATCAGTTTGTTTGAGCTCGTGAAGCCAATCCGAGGCCACACATTTCCTAAACCAAGTGTATCCTCCTAAATAAGGCCCAGCTCATTTCCTTTTCCCCTGTGGCTTTTGCAAGGCTACAATGAGATGTGTTATAAAGGGCACAATCAAGCTTGAAGGGGGGAATGGTACATTTTAGAGTCTATGAGAAGACTTTTGATGAGTAAGGAAGAGTTGTATCTGTGTCTTGTCTGTCCTTTGTTTAGTTTGTTGCTGTTCATCGTGTTTTTCAAGCATTTTCTTTGTTCCCTTTTAAGCTTTTGTTTAGTGCTTAGTAGTGTTTTGTGTTAATTTTCGCTCATAAATAAAAGAAAAGAAACTATGACTTTTCCTTTTGAAGCATTATACATGTGTCCCTTTCAAATAGTTAAAACGAAGATATTTTACAAACCTATTTGAATCCCAAAAAATACAAAAAGAATCTAAACTCTAGAATTTCTGCTCTACTTATTATTATTATTATTATTATTATTATTATTATTATTATTATTATTATTATTATTATTATTATTATTATTATATTTATTATTATTATATTTATTGAGTGCTGACCTAGCTTCACGAATGAACGGATCACTTTACAGTGGCATACAAGAGTAAAGATGCATTTCCTCTCCTTCTCCCTCACTGTCTCCAGAGCCCTGGGTCTCTCTAGGCTGGACTACTGCAACAGCCTCTTTCTAAATCTGCCTGCTTCTATTCTCTGCCCTCTGCAACTCATCCAAAACAGGACTGTGAGAATTGTCCATGGCCTCAAGCCCAGGATCTTATCTCTCCAAGAAAGAAATCTCTTCACTGGCTCCAATGGCGGCGAGGATTAAATTTAAAACCCTCTGCATTTTCCACAAGGCCATCTGGGGCCTGGGACCTCAATACCTTCAAATCGCTCTTACTAAATATCTTCCTTCTAAAGCTCTTCGCACATCCACCTCCAACTCTGTCAGGGTCAGTCGCTTCTCCAAGCAGCGAGTTGGTGGTAGATCTCTTTGTTCTGCTGGGGCCTTGGTCTGGAACAGCCTCCCTGCCTCTCTGAAACTTGAGGAGATCCATCTTCGGTTCGGAAGCACATCAAGACCATCCTCTTTGCTTCTGCTTTCTCTCCTCCTCTCCCCTGCTGATCTCCTGGCTACATTTTCATTTGCATTGGTTACCTGGCTACCCTCTGATCTCGTGCCCAGGACCCCTCCGTGCCAGGTGCACCCAAGCCCTGCCCCCTGGCAACCTTGCACTTGTGAACTGTTTCTGTACCCCTTCAGCCCCTACTAACACTTGACCCCTGAGGGCTGCTCTTACCCTTCTACTTGGCACCAGCTGGCCGCACTTTTATTTATTGTCTTTATTTATTTTACTGTTACCCTACGTACTGCACTGCCCTCTCCCCTTTCCCCCTGCACTTTTTCCCTTCCCCTCCCCAATGTCACCTGGCCTAGTAGGATTGTTGTCTATCTTCCTTCTGTTTCCCCTCCCTTCCATCATTGCGCCTTGAAACACTTGTGTGTAGGCGCGTTATAAATGCCATACCATATCATAACACAGCCCTTTTCAGGTAACAAGAAAGCAGATATAAAGATCTGGTTGTTTGCTGTGTACTGTGTTTTGTATTATTCTGTAATAGTAATATTGTATTGGCATTAATTCGATTTTTTTGTTTTGGTTATAGTCTTAGGCGTAGGATTGTTTGCTTGTTCACTTGTTTGGCCACTTTGGTCACTTGGGGATGCGCCGGTTCCCAAGGAATACGCTTATGGGCTCTTGGGGCGAGCAGGTGTGAGCAAACACCGACACGTTTATTGGGGTTGGCATTTGTAGCAGTCCTAAAACACCTGTGATGCTAAGAGTAGAAAGCGAAAGTAGGCTGAGACAGATGAGGCATAGGAGCTGCATTTTTCTTCTCAAAAGGAGGATGGTTTTTCCATGGTTGATGAGGAGAGAGGAGATGTCATGCTGTGTGTCGGTATCAGTTTGCATTCCCCAGCCACAGAGCTGCTTACCCACTCTGTCTATTGTGGGAGTCAGAGGCATTGGGAGCCTTTCAGAAATGGGAGAGGGAGAAGGGCAATTTGGTTGAGGGATGTGCAGTGACAAACAGCGAGGCAGGCGAGGGAGGGCCTTGTGTGAATAATAACACAGAGGCAAGGCCTCACTAGAGGAGGTGTTTGGGATGGCTACTGAATGGCTGGAGTAACGAGGGGAGGACGCTGTCTCTACCCAGCATGGCGAGGATGGTGCTTTAGACAAGGTAGAAGACTATTAGGAGGAGGCTTCAAGCATTGATGAGTCTACAGAAGTAACACAGAAATTGGTAGACCTACCTGAGAGGGCAATGCTGTGGGAATGACAGGAAAAGGTGGTTCTGGAGAGGCCTTTCCCTGCCGTGGCAGAACAGGAAAGCCAATATGTGCCTCAAGGAGCAGTAACGTCAACCCCATTCCCCCACATCCCATAGGGTCCAGACTTTTAGACTATTTTGTCCTGCCACCAGGGAAGACTGTCAAGGTGGACAATGCTAATGTTTACTAAAGGGTAAAGGGTGAATGGCTGTGGGAAGTGGGCAAATGTGGCAGATAGCAAGCAGCAAATGTGGCTGCTCCCTAGGCAGAACAGCAATGACAAACCACATATGCAGGTGGCACAGTAGGGTTTACCTGGTGCACTTGTCTGCAGAGGCCAGCGACCTTCCACCCATCATTGCCCCCTCCAGTAGCAGGCCCCAGGGACCTGGTGCAAGAATGCAGCAACATGGGGTATGCTGTGATCAAACCGCTACAACCTGCACAATCTGTATACATGGCACTGGAGTCTGTGGCCAGTAGTTGACCCTTTTTGTCAACCCTGCTCAAACAAGAAGTTGGAGTGGTGGACCTTTGATAGCACACATCTTTGCACAGAACCCCCTGACATCACGCAGCATGTAGGAAACATATTGCCATTACTGCAGGCAGTCGATTAGTGATGGGGAGCGGGAATGTATAGTAGTGGGGGTGACTTGAAACAGCATACAGCTCCATCCCCTTTCCTCCTGTAGTGTGTTGTGCTGTCATATGGGGAGGTACTGGCCTCACAGGGGGTCTCCTCCAATCATGAGAGTGGCAGCAGCAATATGTGGGAGAGCTGGCCAACTTTGTGAAATGCTCTGTGGGAACGCTTGAGAACTTTAGTGTGAAGCAGAATCCTGTTAAAGAAATCAGGAACCTTAGTGTGCAGCTGAACACTGTGAAAATCCTGAGAACCTCAAAAGATGGCTGTTCCCTATGGGAGAACCCATGAACCTTATAGGGTGCATGTGCCCCTTAAAACCCAAGATCCTTAAGGAGTAGCTATGCTTTGTGCGAGAACCACCTCAGAACCTAGTGGATAATTGTGCCCTGTGAAAACGCCTAGAAATGTTAAATTATGGCTCTGTAATGTGAAAGAGCCTGGACGCCTTAGTGGGTAGCTGCACCCTGTGAAAAACCTGATCAGAATTCAAACACCTTTCTTGCAACTTAGTCTATACAATATATTAAGAAAGATAGCAAAACATCAGGGCTTCTCGGTCACAGTCACTACTATAATTATTCATGTCCCAATGGCATGCACACCGAAACAACTCTGCTCTACTTTTCAGTGTCTGACATGTATTGAGTAACAAATCATTGTCTTCATCATCCAAGCTGGTGCGTTGGCTATGGGTAGATGTAATTCCATACTCTTCCATAATTAAGTGACTGTTCCTTTTGTTTTATAAATGTCAATAGTTAAAAAACTATTTTAACCTGACTGTAAAACTAAAGAATAATACATTCCATACTGATCCTGGGTCTTCAAACACAGCTACTTAATTCCCTACTGCAAGCTTCCTTGATCTCTGTATGAACAGATCTCTTCTGTATAGCAGGACATTCCAGATATCAATGTCTGTATAGCAGAAGCATTGCTATTTCCTACTCTCCTAAAAGATGTGTTTACATTAGCAGACACTGAGTCCACAAACAACTGATTCCATTAAAATCCCTGTGTGATACCAAGGTTCTTATCTACTCCTAAACCTGTATTTGACAAACAAGATGGAGCCATGTCTGCTTCAGGATTTTGGGACATGTTTACCTGTAAACAGGTTTCTGAGCAGGGATCCGATATCCTGATACAGGTTTAATATTCGTACAGCACACTTGACCTTTCGTGGTACACCTTCTGTCAGGAACGCAATTAGTAAAGCAATTGGGTAAATATTGTTTTCATCCCTTGTATATAAACATGATGACAAGAAGTATGATTGACATTAGTTATTATAAAAAGGCAAAACAGGTAATCTCCTCCATTAGGCAAGGAGTGCATGGAACTTAACGCAACGTCTAGGGGTCTAATTATTGTATTTTTCTGAAGGCATATCACTGTTAGCATATTGTAACTGTGTTCTGATTTTTAAAAATAGGCACACAAGCCTAAGAACAAAAAGTACTCATTGCATCAACACAACAAATTGCCCTGAGACAATACAAGCTAGGCTCTGGAATTAATTGTTGATCAGTAGACATCACACACAATTCCTTTGCATTTTCAGCAGCTCGCAGTCATAACATAAGCTATACTTAAAATAATGTCCCGCTTTGCAGAATTGTTGCTGCAACAGGAAATTCCAGCCTGTGTTTGGACAGGCAATGAAGAAAGTCACTGGTACTGATTAAGCAACACCAAAGGCATGTATACTCTCTTTTCCTTCCATGAATACGATTTTCACATATCTGTGCGTGTTGTACACTATCGGGCCAACTGCACCCATGCCATCAGGCTAATGCTGTCTTTTTACACGATAGCACTTTGCATGCCGGACTTGTAGGCACTGCTTATAATGCAGCAGGTGAAACCACAATTCAACAAGGCACAGTGCTGCTGTCTAAAAAAGCCATTACTGGCTGCAGCAGCTCCTAATGATCATTGTTTGATTGGCAGTTGTGTAATGTAGTCTAAAAAGGAATTTCTACATTTCATATTTCAATAGTTTAATCCAAAAGCAATATCACTCTCATTTTAAATGAGTTGGAGTGGTAAATCGGGGCATAAAAGCAAAGCCTGATGCTTTTACTTCTTGATTTACCTCCGCCCCAATTTCGAGCAGTGATGAGGTGCAGGAGAGGCACATAGCGGATATAAGATCTTGCTGTGGGGACCTCCTTTGTCTCAACGGCCAGTTCCATTTTATGCATGCATGCGATGTTCAAACAGTAAGAGTAACATGACTGGATTCCTATGGAATACACCTCGGTTTTGCACGTGTCCAAATCCGGTTGGATTCCATAGGAATACATTAATAAAACCGTCCGCAAAGCATAACATTCAGGCAGCATTTACTTGTTCAGAAGACAAAGGAAAATGGAAGAATGAAAGTGAGTTCACCAAGCTGTTACGCTTTCCTTTTCCCATCCACCTTGTGATCGTTTAAAATTGCATGCAGGAGACCCCACAGCACAAAAGCCCTAACCTTGGTGGCTCCCTACATTAAATTAACGTTTGTTTGAAAATAAGTCTGTATTTATGTGCATAGCAGAAGTATGGGGAAGATTGTTGTAACGAATCTGGACAATGCGTCCCCTCTCCTGAGAGGGGAGACACCCGTCTGGGGAGAGGTGAACTCGCTACACAAGACCCTCGGGGTCTGGGCAAGTGGTAACTCACTGGGAGTGACTTCGCTCTTGAGGACAAGGTCTTGCATTCCAGAGTGGAACTCCCAGTCCAAACCACCTTGTATGCATGTATGGATGTGGAAAAGACTTTAATATCTCCCCCAACAACTATATTCTACAACAATCCTTCTTTACATGTATTGGCTCAGGCAATGCTGAACAAAGCCTGAATGCCATGGTCAGCGAAGAAGGACACCATTCTGTTTATTCCTGCGTCATGTTTAAGAGAGAACATTCTAACAGAAGGAAGGGAACCGCAACGCAGAGGAGAGCCTCTGCATCATTGATGTCCTGGAAGGGCGCAGCTACTCTGGGCTGCAGAGCCAGTGGCAGAGAGGAGGACGAACAATCTGCAACCAGAACTACTTATAGGTGGTGTTCTACCCAAAGAGAAGCCAAGGTCAAAGAGGGAGAAGAGACAGTAATGCCCACGTCTTCTCTGGGGTTGTTACCACTTACAAACAAGTTGGAGTGCTGCAGGCCAGTAACAGACGCTGAGTCCAGATCGTATGAGGGATCCCAAGTCCCCAAACTCCACACACGTCAAACTGTAGTTACAAAAGCAAGTAGCCACAGTGAAAGCCAACAAGGTTACGGGAGCCTGAGAAAGCAAACATAGAGCATATCGTTACAAGGTATGAACATTGTGATTATTGACTGGGAAAGCTATTAAGGTTACGGAGCCTGAGAAACGTTAGAGTGCCAATACACTACTAAAGGTGGATTGATAACAATATGAACCTTGTGAATAACGGCTGTGAAAGCTATTGAGGTTAGCGGAGCCTGAGAAACCTGAGTGTGCAGATACCCTATTACAGGGGGATTGATATAAATATAAACATAGCGAATAACAGTTAGTAAAGCTATCAAGGTTATGGTAGCCTGAGAAACCTCAGTGTGCAAATACGCTATGAAAGGTGGATTGATACACATATTAACACTGTTAATAGTGGCTGGGAAAGCTGCCAAGGCTACAGGAGCCTGGGAAACCTAAGTGTGCAAAGACCCTATGAAAGGGATATTGAGGAAGAGATAGGAATACTCTGAATTAAGGCTGTGACAACAACAGAAAGTACAGAACTATGATAGGATAGGGTGGACAGCCGCACTATGTGAAACAACTTGGGTAAAGAAAAATAACTTGTTTGAGAATAAACAATTTTGGGAATAACCCAACGCCTCAAAGCAGGAGGTATTTGTTGTTTACAAGAAATCCTGGAGGAATGGAAATGTTCACAACAAGGGACTGTAGGGGAGCAGATAGACATAATTTACCCTAACTCCCACCACCTCACCGCCAATGGCGTAACACAAAATGTGGGGGCCCCCCTGCGAGCCATGCTGAGGGCCCCCCCCCAACTCGGCAGCAATTCACTGATCGCCCCTCACTGGGCCAGCATAGGTTATCATGCTTGCGCAATACGGGCAAACGTGCTGATGAAGGGATATGCTTCACACTACACTAGGAGAAAGCTATAAATATGTGTTTTAATGAGATATACTGCACACTTTCTGAGAAAAATTGGCTAAAAAGCCAGAGTGTTTGCAATTGTTTTGTAGGGTAACACCAATCCAATAGATGCAAGTCACCAACAGTGCACAGGAACATAACTGCTTTGCTATTAAAAATGCCATACCACAATGAAAACATGCCCAACTGGCTGCACAATGTAGACCATTGTAGTCATGTAATAACGTTACAGTAAAGCATGACAGGCCACATTTAGACATACCTAGACTGGTTGCACCAAAATGCCAATCAAAGCAATTACACTCCTCAAGAAGAGAACACACACTCAAGCCCATGGCCTCTAACAACACGGCCAAACTCTTTAAAATCTGCAAGGAACTGGTCAATCATGTTGAAGTCTTTACCTCTCCTGTTCCCTCCCAGGCCCTCTGTATAGCTCTGTCATCTCACTTCTCAGTTTAAACTCAGGACATCCTGTCCTCCATCTCCTCTTCCTCTCCCTCTCCCTCTTCCTCTCTCGGACCCCCTTAGGCCATCTCTACCACTCTTCCTCCTTTCTCCTCTTTCTCTCTGACAACACCTGACAAGGTTTCTAGACAAGTCTGATCTATGAAAGTGTCATCCAAACAGGTGCTCTCCTGCTCCTCCAGAACCATCAAGGACCATATAGACACCCTCGCTCCAGCCTTGGCCGATTTCTGTAATCACTCTTTCGCCTGAAACGTTCCCCTCTCCCCATAAGCACTCCCTTATGCACCCACTCCTCAAGAAGCCGTCTGCTGATCCTGCCTGCCCGGCAAACTATTGCCCAATCTCCATCACCCCTTTCCTGGGCAAACTGTTGGAAAAGCTGGCCATCTTCCAGCTTACTCTCCACACAGAATCGGTTGTTGTCTCCATGACTTTCAGTATGGCTTCAGATCTGCCAGAGTCACAGAAACTGCTCTCCTGAACACCTGTGAACATCTGCTCTCTAATTGTCTTCAAGCATTCCTTCTGTCCTCATCCTCCTTGATCTTTCCTCTGCTTTCGACATGGTAAAAAACGCCATCCTGATCAATCCAGATCAATCGACTCCATGAGAACATGGGTATCACGGATCAGTCCCTTGAGTGGCTGACCTCCTTACTCTTGGACAGCCCCTCCCAGGTCCAATTTGGTCCCTTTTCTCTCCGCTCCATCCTCTCACCCTGGTTTTTCAACCTCTACTTGGCCCCTTTGGCCCACCTGATCTCTACCTTCTCCTCTAACTTTCAGTGTTATGCAGATGACACTCGGCTTTCTTTCAGACTCCCCTCAGATTCATCTCCTCTCTCGCTCATTCCTGACTGTCTATCCGTGATTCAGGATTGTTGTGCCTCCAACGATCTCTGCCTTAATGTCAATAAAATGGAGATCCTTCTCATTTGGACTCCTGCACCTGCTTTCCCTCTCTCACTCTGGCCGACCGCCTTGGGCCCTCTTCCTTCACCTTCCTGTGAGGCAAACAACATTGGTGTCATCTTTGATTCCACTCTCTCTTTCTGTCCTCGCATCTCGCACCTTACCAACAAGTCCAACTACCAGCTGCTCCTCCTCAAAGGGACTCTTCCCTTTCTCACTTTAACCCAGAAGATCACTGTCGCCAGAGCCCTGGTTCTCTATAGGCTGGACTACAGCAACGGCCACTTTCTCAATCTGCCTTCCTCTACTGTCCACCCTCTGCAACTAATCCAGAACAGGACTTCAAGACTTATCCTGGGCCTTAAGCCTGGGATTGTATCTCTCCAGCCCTGGAATCTCTTCACTGGCTCCCACTTGCAGCAAAGATCAAGTTCAAGACCCTTTGCTTGGTCCACAAGGCTTTCTGAACCTGGGGCCCGCACTACATCCAACGATCTTTTCCAAAATATCTTCCTTCTCGAGCCCTTCGCTCAGCTACCTACAACTCTCTAAGGTTTAGACGCTTCTCCAGGCAGAGAGTGGGGGTAGATCTCTCTCTTCTGAAGGTGCCTGCTTCTGGAATAGCCTCCCCGGCCCTCTCAAACTTGAGCCGGACCACCTGAAGGTCCGGAAGCAGCTCAAAACTTTCCTCTTCTCCTCTGCTTTCTCTCTCTTCCTCCCCTGATGGCCTACCTGACCTACCTGTCTGCTGTACCGACTGGTTGCTTGGCTACCCTCAGAGTCTCACTGAGTCCAGACTCTTTCTTGATCAGTCACCCTTGCACTGCCTCTGGGCCTACCACGCACTTAGGGGCTGTAACTGTAACCCTACAGTCTCTTGTTCTCCTTGCACTACCCAGAGCTCCGCTGCCCTGGCTGCACTTACTCAGAGCATTGCTGCCCTGTTTTTCCCTCCCCTCTCCCTTTCACTTCACCCCCTCCCTTTCCCTTGGCACTTCTTGTTCTTGCACTTGCCCAATCTGAATGACACAAGGCCAAGTAAGATCGTTTGTCTTGTCCTCCCTCTATCTTCCCTCACTGTCTTGTCACGTCTAGAAACACTTGTGTACAGGTGCATCATAAATTACTTATATCACATAATTTGATCACAGATGCCCAGAAAAATATACAATGCTGACGTAAGAAATGTCTAGACTGGCAGCACAAATGGCAGTCTAGCCAGGTAATTCAGTTAGCAGGACTGCTTTATCAGAAATGCCAGGTTAAAAAAAAATCATACCAAACTGAGGAATGACTAGACTGGCTGCACCAAAATGGTCCTTTATAGCCACTAATACCACATATCATGCCTGCTTAGCCTGGACATGGACAGCCATTATGATTTGTTGCACAATCCTGGCCCTCCACACATATCCCCTCCCTCCCAACCCTACCCCCAACCTCCAAAATCAGCTCCTGGGCCCAGAATTACCTTCACATCCCTCTTCCTTGTCCCAGAGCTTACTTATGAGGCTCTTTGCCTCATAGGTATGTACTGGGATGAGGAAGAGTGGGACCATGAGTAATGAAGATTACAGGTAGTTAAGGCAGGACTTACCTCCATGTACCTCTACCTCATTCAAGTACTTGTGTATGAGGCAGAGTGCCTTATACAGAAGTACTGTCTCATACACACTGGGACGAGGAAGAATAGGGCTAGGAGTAATGAGTAATCAAGGCATTAAACACAAGTATTGGTGCAACACCATTGAGTTGACTGGGATTCAGCACCCCCCCACTGCCTGAAATTTTGGGCTATTTTGTCTCGACCTGACTGACCTTCAGAGCAGTTGCCAGAAAGAACAGGACACAGATGTTAAATGGCACCTGGGGTTCGCTGTTAACAAGAGCCCAGCAATTACTAACATAAAGCATTTCACTGTAGTACCTGCATTCAAATGCCATATTTTTTAGGCACTTGAAATCGTGATGTGGGTTTAATACTTGCATGCCAGGGGAGTGATTGGAAGGGTAGAGGGGTAACAGGAGACCACTCATTCTCACAGCATTCCATGAGTGGGTCCTTTCAACTTTAAAGGAGAGAGTTAACTGCTTGTAACATTGAAGCTGCACAAGAATAGTCTCATTAAAATGCATAAAGAAATTAGATGCCCCCAAACAAATAAGTTTGCCCCTCCCCCACCGCAAATGACGTTAGCGCCTATCCCAACATTTGAAGGGTTAGCCCCCAAAATGTAGGTTTTGTTGCGCCCCTGAACGCAAGCACACACACACACCATTCACCACATACACACACGCACACCCAGCCATCCGTACATTTAAGTGTGCATTCTTTCACCATACATGCACACCCAGGCAGCCATCCATACATTTAAGTGTGGACCCTTTCACCATACAGGCACACCCAGGTAGCCACCCGTACATTTAAGTGTGCACCGTTTCACCATACACTCACACAGTCAGCCACCTATACATTTAAGTGTGCACCCTTTCACCCCACACTCACACATGCACATGTCATGGGATAGAGGGGAGCCCTAATACTTCAAAAAGAAATTGGGCCTCATTACAACTATGCCGGTCTGGAAACAACGGTGCCGGTAAGTTTACCGGCACTGTTGTTTCCTGACCGGCATAATACAGCTCTGCGGGCGGTTGCCAGAACAGCACCCACCCGCAGAGTTTTCACAGAAGCACCAGCACCATTATTAACGGTGCCAGTGCTTCTGTGGTCCCCATTCCCATAGAGTCAGTTGGAAATGGGGTCTTACCATTTGCCGGCGCCTGACTTCCCGGACCGCCAGGGTTGTAATTCCCCGGTGTTACCGGGAAGTTGGGCACCCGTAAATTATTATGGGTCCGGCGGCAACCTGCGGGTAGCACTGGCACAGATACCGCCAAACCTGTAATGAGGCCCATTGTTTCTTTTTGAAGTCACTCTGACTTCATAAAGAAATTATTTCCGTTAAGGAGCGAAACATAACGGAAATAATTTCTTTGTGAAGGCAGAGTGACTTCAAAAATTAACTATTTCTTTTTTAAGTCATAGGACTGCGCTCACCCCATGACATGGAGGCCTCCAGCCTAGGGTCTTCCATGTCATGGGAAGGGCTGTGCCCTCAGACTTCAAAAAGAACGTTTATTTTTGTAGTCTCTCTGCCTTCATAAAGAAATTAATCATTTCGTTATGAATGCAGAGTAAATTAAATAAATAAATAAATAAATAAATAAATAAATAAAACATATTTTTCCTTTTTTCTCAAGTGGGGCCCCCTCCCAGGACATGTGCTGGCGGGGGCCCCCGCACCACCGGGGCTGTGGGGGCCCCTGTTACGCCACTGCTCACTGCTGCCATACTGGAACAGCGGGAGAGGAGCTGTATGGGGGACCCCTCTTTGTTGTCCCTTTACCACATTGAGTATACAAGAGATGATATGCACTTAGACAACCTTATTGAATGTAAACTCGCACTGAGAGAGTGGAAGGGTGTCTGCATGCACCATTGGACATCTGACAAGGGCAGTATGATGTCATGAAGAAGATTTATGTGAACATGCTGAATCGATATGAAAATACTTAAGAGTGACAATGTAACTGAAGAGACAAGAGAAACATGTACAAAATGATAATGTAATCATGTATACAAAAGAAGATAAAGTAACTTGCAATCAATACGTGTAAGTATGCAGTAAAGAAAGGTAGATGAGACATATAGAAGCTTGCTATAGAGGAAAATGTAATGTGGCAAGGACGGCCATGATAAGAAAATTGAGAACACTCAGAAACAGACCATGGCTGCAAAGTCAGGAGACGCTGGAAATCAGGATTGTGTGCAGAATAAGGTGAAGTTTTAGTTGAGGTAGGATCAAGGATGCTATTTCAAGGAATAGCTGCAAAGCACTAAGGAAGGCTGATGGGTAAGCTGTGGACATGAGACATATTTCTCTTAGATTAAAGAAGAAGAAAACATGTGCAAGAGCCAAGTATTGGACAATTAACAATGGATAAGGCTCCTACAAGCTGGAGTGAGCAAGTCTCTTGCAGCCAGAAGGGGCAATAACACCCAGCATCATTGAATCAAATAGCAGTACACAGGAGGTCGAAATGGACAATAAAGTAGTACTTTGCCATATTCTTTGAGTCTCTCCAGCTCTTTGGTCTGATATCTCTATTGGTAATTCCAGCTAGCATAAGAAACGCTTCAAGGATCTAGAGCACAATTTTGGTAGCAGACAATGCTTCAGGTCTAATTGACCTAGGCCCAGATCCAGACCCCCAGATGCTTGTCTGCTCTTGCCACTAGCCAGAAGGCCGCAGAGCTTCCTGTGGAGAATGGAGGGCAAAATCATGTGTAAAAAGATATGGTTGACAGGTCCCCCTTTCGGAAAGAAAGGTGTAAATAAAGTTGAGCAATGGGGTTCCTCTTTTTTATTAAAGGGGGCTGTCGTGGGTGAGGAAAATGATACAGTCAAAAAGGAGAATTCCACAACTAGCTACCCTACTTTCACACACATAGGTCGTCAGTACCAAAAGATCATTGCAACTACAGTACTGTACTCAATTATTTATACAGCCAAGTACCAGGTCAGGTTAAGTAACCACTTATTTAATAAATATACAAATCTAACAGCAAAAACTAAAATCTATAAACAAAAACAAGCCTCACATACACACATGATTGTATTGAAACAAGACATGCTGTATAGAACGTGAATAATACTGGTGAAGAGAAAACCAAGAATGTTGAATTGTTTTCAATTACTTTTGTGATGTTAGTAACAAAAGTGAGATACATTTAATATCTGTCTCCATGTATTGGTCTTCTTTATGGGGCGTCTACACATATAAGTGTTTCTAGGTTTAAAGGCAACACCAATATGAACTGATCTGTTTTCAGTGTGTCTTCAAAACCTGTCTTCAGGACGCTTGTGAACATTGGCATCGGGGCTCATTCACACGTAGCTTCATGCACAAGGTCAGAAACTTTCAAATTCATTGTAGTGTGTGAAATATTCAGCACAGATATCCCTTTTGTGGCATTATCCGGAAGGTTCATGTCATTTGCAACTGCACATTATCAGTTACAATCTGTGTCCAATCTTGAGATGGGGCGGTAGGATTCATTCCCTTGTACGCCACATAATCTAGTGGTTCCTATTTGCTGATGATGGGTGTTCTTTGCTGTAGATTTCTGACAATCTTTTAGTCGAAGAATGAAAAACACACCAATGTATGGCAGTTGTTTTTCCTGTTTCTTATGTGCTATGCACCGTACTAACGCTGGATGTAAAATGAGTTGGGGATTTTTGTTTCGTAGATATTGAGCTTTCCTCACAAAAGGTATCCAGGCTGTGACTGCTTCAAGGGTTCAACCATGGGTAACCGGTTTGTATTCCGTGGATGGAAGGCGAACTGGTCAGTTGAGGGAGAGTCGATGCCAAGGGACTCGAGCTGAGCCATGGACCTAAGTAGAACATTGAAAGTGGCGAAAATAGGGGTGTGTAGTGTTGTAAACAATACATATCTATGCTTGTGGCAGCATTTTTGGGGATTATAAAGAAGATAAGTAGATACCTCAATTCCTGGTTCCAAGGGGACAGAAGTATTTGCATGAAAAAAAACTCCAAATAGGGGTGTTAAAGATACCTGCGGCAAGGCCAAAAAAAAGAGTGCGTATCAAATTCCAAGATGGAGTAAAAATGAGATCAGATACATTTACTAAAGATAGCACAGGAAGGTGTACGCAGGAAACATTTATTGAAGTGCGCCTGTGTGGGGTTATAAATATGTCTGTGTTAATCTTTTGTTGTGTTTAAATGAATAGATATAAAACAATAGTAAAAAATTAAGGTGACTATCAAATGTTTTAATTAAAAGATTGACATCAATCAGGAGGATAGAAATCAAATGAAACTAATGAATAATGGAAGAAGAGAATTAAAATATCAATTATAAAACAATAATATACTAAAAATTGATAAAAAATGTAAACGAAGGAGCAAAAAAAATAACATTGTAGCATAGAGTTTTAAAAGGGGATGACATATTTAGATTTTTAGATAAATAAGTGGTGATTGATGGTGCCCGCTCAAATTGATCAGTGTGGTATATTTGATCAAATAAAGAATAGAAGAAAAGGTAAGTATAGACAGTCAAGATTGACTTGTCACCATCGGGAACACTTCACTTCTACGCATATGCAGGACATTGCCATGGTACTCAGCTAAAATAAGGAAGTATCATTTGTAGTGGATTCAAAGCACAACCAATAAGACACTTATGAAGAAGCCTCAGGAGGGTTCATTGTCAAAAGCAGTTTTGAGACATATCACATATTTGCATGCAACATACAAGGGAAAGAAGTTACAGAAAAGGTTGTCTATTTTAGAGTTATGGGAAATGTATCAGTGCCAGAAAGAAGTTCCATCTGAGAAGGAGTCGATGTTTAATCAGCATAAAGGGGATGATGTAATGCCTTTGGCTCCTATTTCCCCTATTTCTCCTATTAGTGTATACACAGAGGAGAAGGGATATCATCACTTTAAGGAATTGAAAGCAGCAGCGGGGGAAAGTTAATCCACCATTTGAGCCCCTGGCTTTTAACAGTGAATATAACATTGAAGAGAGCAAAAGTAGAGAATGCAAATATATATTGAAATGTGATGACAGTAAATAGCATGATGAGAGGAAGGATAGGCAAGATAGACAGATGGCGATAGAGGAAGATGCAAGGAAGCAGAAATAAATAACGGAAGCCGCAAAGAGAATAACAATAGTAGAGAATACTTGGATTGGAGGACAAATATTACTCAAGCTGGATGATAAGGGCATTGATGAGGTTCAAGAAAGAGAAGAGCGGTAAAAGAAAGACAAGGAAGAAGAGAGCATATAAAGAAGAGAAAGAAAGAGAATGCAAGCAAAGGAAAAATATGATAAAAGCATGAGGCAAGGAAGAAAAAGGAAAGACTCGAAGAGAAGCGACAAAAGGAGGTAGAAGCGCAAAGAATGAAAGCACGCAGGTAACAAAGAAAGTGGATGGAAAATGAATTAAGGAAGATGAGGTGAAGGGAAGAAGAAATTAATATAAGTAGGGGACTAAAAGATGTAGAGATAGAGTACCTATGTCATGGGCTGATGTGTGAGATAAAAAGATGTAGGGAAAAGAATTGGGGATTTATACAGGCAAATGAGGGATAAAGAAAGGTATAAAAGCAACGAGAACGTAGAAGGATATCTAGCGAGGAAAACTGGAGGAGGGTCAGATAACGCCATAACAGACAAGCACAGAATGCAGTCTTTAAGCAGACTAGATCTTGATGATGCGGAAAGGGATGAAAGCTTACAATCTGGGGGCATAATGATGTCAGACGAAGAAAGGGAAGAAAATGAAAGAGCATGAAGGGACGGTGCATGCAGATTTTCAAAATAACTGAATGAAGAAAAAGGGGAAAAATTGTCAGATTAAGACGACCCCAAAGAGAGAACACCAGAATAGACACCATATGACCCGGGAGGATAGCTCAGCGGCAGCGTGCGCGTCTTGGAAGCAAGACGACACGAAGCAACAACAGGTTCGATCCCCGGGTCCGCGCTTAGAAACCTCTGGGTGTTTAAGCGCGTTATAAATACGTAACTAAGACAACAAAAAAAAAACATAATTATGCAACTAAGAAAAACAAACCATTCCTGTAACAGTGCCTCGATGCCTGCGGGCTGTGTGAGCGCTTTATAAATGTAAAATAAATAAAAAATAAATAAATATACTAAGCAACCACAAGCTTGATTGCGCAGGGGATGTATCCCCACCTTATGTAAAAGGATTAAGGCCTCTACAAAGACAGAGACAAACGGGCGAGACTATCCCCGCATGGGAAATGAGGAGTGTAGGCAGGTATGATTACAGACCAGGATTTTCACATTTCCCATTATTAGGGAAAGGGGGAGGACAACCACAATATATACCGGGCCACAAATGGATAATTTTAATTTAAGATGAAAATTACTGCGTTTAACTTCTGGTGCAGGAAAATGGATTTATGAATTAGAGAGAATGACATCAGGAATGACGTTAGCCATTGGTGGCATACAAAGTTTGTTAGCAGCCATCATAAAAGAGAGAGCTGAATACATTTGGAAGCAAGCAGGATACGCAGGTGTGACTGCACAGAATACGACGCAGGATGAAGCGCCATTTAATAATTGCAGAGCAAATGTATGTCAGGCACTCAGAGTACAATATCCCGATACATCAGAAATATGTGTGATTATGACTGGGAAAATGGGGGAGGATGAGGACTCTATCATAAATATGACTGCAGGAGTTCAGCAAGTACCTGCACCCAAATTAGGGAGTGTGACTGTGGTAGGAGGGAATCCTTTCACATGTACAGGAGTGAATTTATTTCCACAATAGGACAGCCAACAGAGCAACCTCATGTGTTCAGTACTGTAAGGGACACCAGACCCCCAAGAGGAACAAACGGTCAAGGTGACGATAGGAGGCAAGACATTTTCATTTCTTGCAGACTCTAGAGCAACTCGTTCCTGTGTATGTGTGGGAATAACATCCAATGTCAAGTATTTCCTTGAATGTGCAGGGATTCTCTGTAGCTTAGTTCCTTTTACAGAAAGAGAACACAATATGTTGATGCATTATTATATTCTAGGCAGGCACGAGTTAACATATTAGGGCGTGACTTAATGACAAAACTGAACATGATGACATCTTTTACTGACAAAGTAATAGTGTGTTCCAACCCAGGGATACAGTATATCAATGTGAAAGAGAATATGTTAGTCTTTACGGGCCAGAAGGCATTACAAGGGGTTCCCGAGTGCAAGCAGTCCTGTCTTCAATAAGCGCACAAACACGGTCCAGTTACTAACAACTCCCTCTCTAAACACTCTGAAGCAAGATTACAGGAGTAATTATTTTCTTGACTGATAATTAATTGGGCGCCTGTGTACCTTTGACCAGAATCTACTGCCTTCCAAAATTATCTTCCATACCTGCCCTAATTAAATGTCAGGTGATCAGTGCTGTCACCATCTGATCTGTGCTGGTAAAAACAGTCATTTATCCTGAAGATTGCTCCATAGAATAGGAGATCGTGTACAGGTGGGTACAGAGCAACACAAGTTAAGAGCAGAAACACGTGTCAACAATTGGGATAAGGAAACCTCAGAGTTTCATTTATTCTGTACTCTTGTTAACGGCAGAGAATTTGTTCAACCTTTTCTCTACCTAGTGTCTATAAACATAGTATAATCTCACCTAGATACTAACCCCCGTCACAACTATCAATGTGTGTAGACCTGCTAGATGATCAGAGTCTTGTAACAATTGTGTCTGTCCTTCTGAGAACTGTATGAGTATGTACATGAATGTTTTATGTTGATTGGTTAAGCCTTTTGCATAGGCTCTATATGTGCAGAAGAAGAAAGATTGTGTTATTTTAACAAAATACATATGAGTGACTTAAGCCTGGTAGGTTTCACTCTTTGTTCTCTTGAGCTGAAAGCTAAAGTAAAAGCCAACAGCAGTGTAATTTACAAACTGCGATCATTTGTGATTATTCAACAGTAAGGGAGGGGTAACCAGTATTCGATACATATATATATGTGCATCGCATCTAAGGCCAGGTATTTCACAGATAGAGGGCCTCATTACGACCCTGCCGGTCCGGTAACAACGGTGCTGGTAGGCTTACTGGCAAAGTACAAGTTTGCGGACTGGGAGCCCTCCCGCCCACCAGGTCTGACCTGGTAGGTGGAACGGCATTTGCTTGCATACTTTGACAGTAGCACCTGCACCATCATAAATTGTGCTGGTCCTACCGTCCTCCTCATTCCCATTGAGTCCTATGGGACTCAAATGGGAATGGGGAGTTACATTTTCCGACGCTTCACGGACTGCAAAGGCTGTAATGCCCCAGTGATTCCCTAAAGCCAGGCGCCAGAAAATAAAAACACAACTCTCGCGGCAACCTGCCATTTTTACTGGCACGGCAACCGCCGGAGTTGTAATGAGGCCCCTAGACTTAAAAACATGTGTTCTTTTCAATTTCCCTTCATGAAAACTCACAAGATTTGACTTACTTCTTGTATAGAAATATTCACCTAAAATATACTTGTTTACCCCATCGGTATTGTGAGTCCTCTTCAATCTTTAACAGAGTCCTTCAGAAGGACCTGGGTAATGTCCATCTCAGAAGTACAATAGTTCAATACGTGGACAACATTTTGGTGTGTAGTGAGACAGAAGAGGATGCATAGAAGATTCAGTTAATCTCATGACTATACTCTCAGAGAAAGAATATAAAGTGCATAAAGAGAAGTTACAATATTGCCAGAAAGAGGTCTTGTATGTAGGACAGTTTAATTCACACAAGGGGTCGACGGTGACACCTGAGAGATCAGAAGCAATTATGAAGACCTCAGAACCTTAATCAGTGATGGAAATGCAAAAAATCTTAGGTCTGTGTAACTATTGAAGGGCTTGGGTTTTTGATTACGGTACGTATATTCAACCACTTTTTAAAGCACAGGTGGGCTAGCATAAAAGAACATGGACAGATGAGATGACTGAATGATTAGAGGAATAAAAAAAGGCAATCAGTACAGCCCCTGTGTTGGGAATACCAGATTATCATGAAATGTTTTACTTATTCTCTAGTTCAAATGGAGAAGTCATGACAGCAGTCTTTACACAGAAAATGACCTTAGGGCATGGACACAAAGCATTGACCTATTAAAGTAGGATTTTAGATCCAATTATAAAAGAGCATTATCCCTGTGAGCAGTCTTTAGCTGCTGCTTCAATCGCGATTGAAAAAGCTTCAAGTTTAAGAATGGGGTATTCAGTAACACTATTTGTAGAGCATGCATTGTTTGCGATTTTGGGGAAACCTTAAAGTACATTGACTACACAAAGAGCATCAGGATATAAGGTAGGTATATTTAACCCTGCAATTAAAATTGTCAGATGTAAGAGAGTGAACCTAGCAATGTTCATAGCAGAACCATTAGGGGAGGATTATTATGTACATGATTGCACAACGTATACTGAAAACTATAATGAAATTGCCCTAGTTAAAGAAAGTTTTCTGGGGAGGGGGAAGTTCTTTTTGTTGATGGGTCTTTAAAAATTGACCAAACGACAGTCTAAAGGCATACTGGATCAGTGGTATTAAAGCTGAACCAAGAGGGTAAATTCAAGGTAGTGACAAGCGCAAGATTGTCTTTGCATTGTTCAGCACATGCTGCAGAATTAGTGGCACTTATTGCCCTGCATCAAAGGTTCAAAGATGATGATGTGCCGGTGTACTCAGACTCCGCCTATGTGATGTCATCTGTATACGCTGGAAAAGGAGGAGCTTCCTGCGCGCAGGCAGCACTCCAGTGCAATATGAGGCCCTATTCGATAAAGCTTTTTGAAGCATCAACACTCCCATTGACTTATCAGTCATAAAATGCACAGCCCACACTAAAAGAGAAGACATAATTTCCAGCGTAAATGAAGCCGCAGTCTTAGAAGCAAAAAAGGCAGCTTATTTCCAATCTTTTCGAATTTTGAAATAGAAAGTCTTAAACAGGTGACAGGAAAATCCTTGTTGGTAAAGGAGTGCTTTATCATGCTGTCTATTGTCCAATTAATTGAGAAACAATGTCAACAACACAAAAAGAAAAGGATTTATGGAAAAAACAGGGGTGTGGTTTATCTCCCACAAAGGCAATTTGGAGAGAGTATAGCATGGCAAAGCCAGTTATGCCTGAAGGCATTATTGAGGGTAGCATTGGAACAACTCCACTACCCTGCACATGAGACTTGAGAGAGTCTAGCTGCTACAATTGCAGAAGAGTGGTTCTTGCCAAATCTATCAGAACATGTGGCACAGTTTATTCTACATTGCATCATGTACCAGACATGTACTTCAGGACTAACTTTGTGCACAGTTAAGGAAGCAATTCCTAGACCCAATGTCCCATTTCAGCATCTACATATAGATTATGTAGATATGCTGCAGACAGAAAACTGTTACAGATATATGCTGGTCATGGTATGTCCTTTTTCTAGTTGGATTGAGGCAGGTTCATGGACACCCCCTGATGCCACGTGCACTGCAAAGTTCCTTGTGCATTAAGTTTTTCCAAGATGGTGTGTGTGTGAGGTTTTGAGGTCTGATAATAGACTTCACTTTGGAAATGGACTGTTCAAATAGTTATTCTATTAGGCATTAAGCATATATTTTCCTCAACGTATCACCAACAGGTGAATTGCATCTGTGAATGATTAAATGTATTATTAAAGGGTAGGCCTGCAAAAATAAAGATGACCACAAAAAAGGGATGTCTTCATTGCCTACCCCTTGCCCTATATTCCCTAATAAATCAATCTGGCTCAGATCACCATCTAACTCCTCATGAGTTGGTGACTGGATGCTAAATCAGAACCCCCTTGCTCCTCCAACGAGGTTAATAACTGATGCCCATACTGTAGCAAAGTCACTAGGTGACAAGGTGCTTGATTATCTAACAACAATGACTGCAAGTGGTTCTTTCCTGTCTCAAAAGGTCAACAATTGAAGTGAGGGTTCTATGAGATGCGACAAAGAAAACCAACCTATTGAAGTAGAAGATTTGTTTAAACAATCCAGTCTATACCCAGGGGACCAGGTGCTGGTACGAATGTTTGTATGCACCTGGAGCACATCCCCCCTTGAAGGACCATATGAGGTGGAAAAAGTACCCCTATAGCTGGCAAGTTAAAAGGAAGAAGACTTGGCTGCATTTGAATGACATCAAACCATATCAGGAGAAAATTAGACCCCTCCTGCAACTACGATGGCAAAGCCAGAGAAGAGGTTACACACATGTAGGCTCGTTTGATAGCCAGGAGCAAAGGCAAGGAAAATGAAGAGCAAAGCAACACTTTAAAATAGAGACCAATATCTTTCAACATTTTATAAGGAATAAATAGACTTGGTCATCCTGGAACATTTTAGGTAGGCTCAAGGAACAATGTTATGACGTACGGGAGCTAAAAGAAGAGAAGCACATTTCATATTATGTTCTCAACTCTAATAATGATACACACATTCTTGTTTGCTGTTTTAATATATATATTAGTCTTATCCAGCTTTAGTAAGAAGACACGTGAATATAGTACATTTTTTGACAATCCTAAGAACAATTAAATTATTTTCAGGATAATTATTGCAATCATCTTGCAGTTCTTGATTTAAAAGTGTCACCCATAAAGAATTACAGAAGTACATATTCAGAATTAAAATAAAAAGAGGAGGCTCCAGAGTATACAAGGCACATTGCCATCAAGAAAATCGATGAGCTTCCTTGGAATAATAATGGTGATATTATTCGTTGTTATGTTTTGTGTTTTCCTCCAGATTATTATGACATTTAGGTATGTTATAAGAAACAATACACACATGGTCGGGAACAATAAAGCAGTTACAATTATCCCTGAAGAAAGATAAACGGTATTCTTTATAATCTTAATAGGCATTTATTTTGATTTAAAGGGGATGTTAGGGAAGATAATGTGGATATAAACACATATCTTGATAATGTGGCTCATTTAAAAAATAACCTATGGTATCAACACTTGAAGGAGGTGAGAGAGAGAACATTAGATGAAAGTTGCTATGTCGGTTCGTTAATACCTTATGCCATGAATGCGGAAAGGACATTTATTACCAAAAAGATGCCTGCACATGATGCAATATGTCACAGGCATCTAGCAGCAAATGCAACCGGAGGGCAATCCGAAGGAAAATGGGAAACTTTATGATGGCGATAAAGAGGAACATTTCCATATGAAGATACTTCTGTGAAAAGCAAAATGTATCCATCCGAGATTGGAGAGCGAATAAAAACTGTCAAGATGAAGAGGATGGATTGCTTTAATATGACTGAATGCGCAGAAGAACCATGATACTAAGAGAGACCTCAGCTATTGGGCCATGGGTGTGTTGACACTACTACTGAATGGGAAGGACTATTATTTTTCCATGCACACTTATTGAAGAAAGAAACAGTAGGCATAGTGTAAATAGTGAATGATGGATGGCTAGAATCGTAAGCTAAGCATTCCAAGTTATTAACACGGGTTGACAACGAAACAGGAGCAGTATCCAAAATGTCATTGAAGAATGCAACAACATGCTTCGGGAATGGAGGCTTGGTTCTGGTTGGATAAAATAACGGATGAAAGCAGGTGCTCAAAGTCCCAGGAATGAATGCAGGAATTGCAGTATTGATGTACCGATATTGGGCCTGTGGATACAGAGCTTACATGCAGTTGCCTAAACATTATGTTAATTAATTTTCCAGCATTAGTGATTCCTCAAAGTGATCTCCATGTCGATACATTTCAAAAAATTAATGAACACCAGAGAAGGAAGATGTGCTTATTCTTCACTGGCTGAAAAGGGATAACTATTTCTTGTTGAGGTTGCTTATTCTTCGCCTGCTGAAATGGGAGAACTACTTCTTGTCAAAGTCAATAAAAGGCCTATGAAAACTGTCCAGATGATTATAAACTGTTCAGCAAGACAGCAATGATAAAGACATCTATATTTATGCCAGGACTTCAGACTACAGTAAGTGCTAAGTGGCTACAGATCACCAGATTTGAGCTGTTGCAGACGATCAATGCAACAATAAAAGTGTTTAAGGCAATCAGAGAAGAATTGAGAGCCATCAGGCTGATGACTCTCGAAGAACAGGTATGTCCTGGACTTAATTACAGAAATGAAAGGAGGTATGTACGCCAAGGTCAGACCTTCTTGCTGTACATTCCACCATCCCATGATTGAGAAAATGGAACTCTGTCAGAAGCAGTAGCTATGCTGACAAATCTGCACACAAAGATGGAGAATGAAGTTGATGTGACAGTAGGAAATGACTGGTTTTCATGTCTGTTTTAGTAGATTCCATCCTAGCTGGCAAATGCCTTCAAATGACTTGTTGGTATTGGTGTTGGTATTGCTTGGATTCTGTCTTATAAGAATCATCCTAGGACAGTGCCAGCAGACAGCCAAGAAAACTATTGGGATAAAGACAATCATTTATATAGATGCTGGAAAGGATGAATAAATGCAAAATGAGGAAAGTACCCATGATAATGTAAAGAAAAACACCCTTCCACCTCCAGGAGTGAACTTATACTATCCCAAGGATCATAATAAACATCTAGGACATTGGATATTCTGTCCACTTTCTGGCGAATGCTGCCATATGACCTGGAGTGTGGATGAACACATCAAAAATGCAGGTAACCTGGCAGAGGGGTGACAAGGATATGGATTCCAAAGAAACCATAGTATGAAGAGAAGATGAAGGAGATTGAAGAGGAAAATGGGGTTGAGGACTCAACCAGAGGGGGAATGTAGAGGAGCAAGTGGACGCATTTACGCTAACACCTGCCCCCTGAATGCCATCATACAGGAAAAGGAGGAGAAGAGCTGTATGTGGGACCCCCTCTCTTGCCCCTATACCGCATCAAGTATACGAGAGACGATATGAACTCAGATAACTGTATCAAATGTACCTTCTCACTGAGAGAGTGGAAGGATGTCTGCACGTGCCATTGGACATCAGACGAGGGCAGAGTGATGTCATGAAGAAGATAAATGAAGACACAATGAAACAATATGAAAATACTTAAGAGTGACTTTGTAACCAAAGTGACTAGAGAACCATGTACAAAATGATAAAATAATAATGTTTGCAAAAGAAGATAATGTAACTTGCTAACCATACACAGTATGTTAATAGTGTTATTTAATGGACTCAATTGCTATGTGTTGTCCTGTTCTCTGCTTAATTGTCTGTGGTTATCTGAAGTTAATTAGCGTCATTCAACTAGATCCAGAATGCTGGGTCTATAAAGTCTTACACTTCTATACATCTCAGTCCAATCTTATGTATTGGGTAACATCTAAACTGATATATCCATAATCCCCACATAACTCATTTGTTTAAACAGAAAACATTTCTGCTCATCAACTTGCATCAACTGTTAATTATATAAGGTCTAGCTTTATGTGTTTTGCTGTCGGGACGGTCTGTTGAAATGTAGTACATTTCTTATCACAATTTTCTTGTGAAGCAACAGGTAAGTTGCATATCCAGCACTCTGGATCTAGTGGAACGACACTAATAAACTTCAGATAACCACAGACAATTAAGCAGAGAACAGGACAACACATAGCAATTGAGTCCATTAAATAACACTATTAACATATGCCACTTAGCTAATGTTTCCATTCCCATACGTATTGATAAGTAAGACAGAATTTGTAATAATAGAGGTTCGATTCAAGTTTGGACGGATCGAAGCATGAAGGGAATTTCCCACACCAACACGGCCGACGCACTGGCTAGTGAGGGGCCATGCTGTTTTTACAGATGTTGCTGCAGCAACGTATAGACCTACAGTTGCAGATGGCTGCTGAAGCAGCTACGCGTGGCGAGCACAGACAACAGTGAACGCAGATAGAAGGTAAGAGCAAGCACCCGCTAAACTGTCCGCTCGTACAGTGGTACAGTGTTAGAGCTTGATTATGACTTGAGTGTACAGTATTATGATGAAAGTAAGAACCCCCTACATTTGTTTACAGAATAGAATATTCATGAACTACAGCTGCAGTGCACGCAGTTCTCGAGCAGGGAAGCTCCCTGCTGTCAGGTCAGTCACAATGACACGGTGCAGGGGGATGAAAGCTGATAATCATAATAGTGCAACACATCAAGCCACAGATTAAATGCATGCTTCTAACAACTATGCACGGCAACTATTAGTGCCATGAGCGAATGCACAAGTTGAGTTGTAAACATTGGGACACTATATATCAGGAACTGGCAGACAGACACGTTTACAGCACACGGTCTAAGCATCCTATGCTACGGGTTACGGGTTAGTGGTTAAAAGCACATGATATAATGACTCCACTGAGATACTTGAATGAAAGACACACAATGCATGCGAATAGGCAGCAAAGAAACCTAAGAAAATTTAAGCATTTTGGAAGTTATGCTGCTCATGTCAAATATGTTCTCTCTTTCATGTTATGTGTTTGTTCTCATACGTGGGTACCCTATTTTGAATTATATGATGTTATGGCAATTGTAATTATGACTTATTTTAACAGAAAATTATTAAGCTAAGACATGGCTCTGATGAAGGATGATATCCAAAAAGCATTGGGCAGACAGACATTGTTTGCTATAAATTTGGTTATTGCCAAATTGGTGATGAATAACCAATTATTTTGAATAAGCAAAAGCATATTAAAAAACATGTTCATATGAAATATTCCAGAGTTGGCTCACATTGATTTCCAAGATTAAGTCAAGAAATAATTAACCCTGAGTCAGATTTATGGGTGTGCGGCCCACACCGAAGGCTAATTAGCCTAGGTCTTTCTCTCATATTCAAGTGCCCCGCACGGTGGCACTATATAGTGGGCTGCACCCTACTAATTATCATCAAATCCAAGATAAAAGGACACAACAATACAGAACAGAATGATTTTAAACAAGCTGTGCCCTCTCTCTCCCATTTATCCTCTGTCCATTACAACCACTTCCCATTATTGACATCCCCTTCTCCAGAATAGCCATGGACATAGTGGGCCCACTAGAACCATCAAAACTGAGGAACACATATTTATTAATGATTGTTAACTAGAACACACAATACTCTGAGGCTTTTCATTTCCAGAACACCACAAGTCAACAAATCCTAAAACATCTCCTTACTTTTCTATCTAGAGTAGGGTTCCCCAAATAAATCCTCAGCCTTCAGGGTATTACTTTTATGTCAAAGGTCATGACTTAAGTAAAATAGATGCTAAACATGAAAACCCTTCAGACCTCCTTTTATCATCCCCAAATGAAAGGCCTTATGGAGAGGTTCAATCAAACCTTGAAAAGGATTCTACATAGGTTGGTGGAGACGGATGGCAGAAACTGGAACGTTATAATTCCATGTGCATTGTTTGTGGTCAGGACAACCCCTTAGGCATCTCTAGGCTTTTCACCATTTTAACTACTGTATGGGCGAGAGCCTCGAGACATATTAGATATGTTGAAGGAGACATTGGAAAAAAGGGAAGAAGCTATCCTACCCATTACCCAGACAGCACGTAAGTTAATATTCATATGGATGATGTAAGGGGAATTGTGAAATATTACCTGGGTAAGGAATCAGAACGTCAAAATACCCTATATGATAGGCAAGGAGTAGCCAGTTCTTTTTCCATTGATGAATCTGTCTGAGCTCTCCTTCCCACCTCAGAGGAAAAATGATATCCAAGCAGTATGGGCCCTACAACATTCTTGAAAAGAAGGGTCCAGTAATTTATGTAGTGACCCAGCATTACAGAAGGCCGGAAACCCAGGTTTACCATGTCAACCTGATCAAAGAGGACAATTTTGACTCTGTAGAGAAGACTACAGTACGCATGGCCACCCTCTTTACAGACCCTGAACTCAACCAACTAATCAATCCTGACCATGTACCACTCTCCCAACAGGAGGACCTCTGCAACCTTTTAGAAAAACCTGAAAGACTTCAGAATTGTTTTCATTATATCAGGACCCCAACTGGACAAATGGTAAACCCAAAGCCTTACAGAATCCCAGAGGCAAGAAGGAAAATTATGGAGACCAAACTACAGGAGATGCTCAAGGTCAATACCATTGAGCCCTCAGAGAGTGCTTGGTGTCTCCCATTGTCCTTGTTACCAAACTGGACAAGTCATGGAGATTTTATATAGACTTTCAAAAACGAAAACTATATTCCATCTCCACCTTTGATAATTATCTATGCCCAGAATTGATAAGCTCATTGAGAAGCTCGGGTCCTCCAAACACATTTCCATGCTGGTCCTAACCAACGGTTATTGGCAGGTACCCCTGAATCCCACCAATAGGGAGCAAAACATCTTTTATACCCCTCAATTGAAGGTACTGCCTTTTGGGACACACAGTGCCCTTGCCACATTCCAACAATTGATGTACAACATCTTAATGCCCTATTCTAGCTTCTCTGGAGCTTATTTAGATGACATTATTATCCATGGAAAAACCTGGCACAAACACATGCACCATTTTTTATGTGATGGCAAGAGCCCTCTGGAGAGCAGGTTTGACAGCCAACTCAAAGAAATATCACCTGGCACAGTCGGCTGTAAAGTATCTGGGTTTATTTGTGGGAAACTGAACTAATCAAACCCCAAACAGAAAAGGTCACAGAGGTACAAGCAACACGTGTACCAAATAAACACTAAAGAGAACTATGTGCTTTCATTGGATTGACCGGTTACTTTAGAAAGTTCATATTCAATTATTCCACTGAACTGGTTTACCTCCTTCCTAACACATACTGGGTAACTTTTCCTCCCCTACTTCCTCCTCCTCCTGTGGTGTCCCCCAGGGCTGCATTCTTTCGCCTTGGCTCTTTAACATCTACCATACTCTGCTGGCACGCCACCTTCTCCCTAACTTCCAGTGCTATGCTGATGACACACAATTCTTCAAACTTCATACAGATACCATTACATCCACCTTCATCCCTGACTGCCACTCAGCCATCCAGGCCTGGTGTAATTCTAATGAGCTTTGCCTGAATGCCAGCAAAACAGAGTTTCTCCCTACTGGGACCCCAACACCTTACTTCTTCCCTTCACTCTAACCTTCTTCCATGGGCTACCCCCCTGCTCCCGCTTCGGAAGCCAGAAACTTCAGAGTCATCTTCGACTCCTCTCTCTCCTTTCTCCCTCATACTCAGGACATTGCCAAGAAGTCTCACTTTCAACTTTTCCTTCTGAAAGGAATTCTACCTTTCCTCACCTTCACCAGAGACTCAATGTTACCTGTGCTGTGGTTCTCTCTAGACTTGACTATTGCAAAAGCCTCATCCTTCGTCCACTCTGCGACCCCTCCATCTAATCCAGAATAGAGCAGCAAGAATTATCCTTGGCCTCAAGCCCAGGGACCACATCTCTCCTGCCCTACAAAATCTTCAATGACTCGCGATCGCAGCAGAGATTAAATGCAAACCCGTCTGCATCATCCACAAGGCTCTCTGGGCCAGGGAACACTCTATCTGCAACTCTTTCTGACCAGATACTCCACCTCTAGACACCTGAGTTCCTCTGGCACAAACTCCTTGTGTGTGAAGTGGTTTGCGAAAAAGAGAGAAAGTGGTTGGTCGCTTTCATCAGCGGGCTCCCTTCATCTTAAAGTTCTGGAAAAGCCTCAAGACCTTCCTCTTTACCTCTTCCTTCACCCTGTCTCTCCCCTTCTAAGTGCACAGCAGCTAGACTGGTGGGCAGGGCCCTTATGTATGCTTGGGACCCTGGCCTCCCACATCTTTCATCCCAGCTGCTGTCTCTGCACTTGACTCGGCTCACCCTCCACCTGCTCTCCATGAGCACCACAGCACCTATCCCATACCCCTCCCACTTGTACGTTCTGAACACTTGCATGGCGTAGTAAGTTTGTCTTCCCCACCCCATTGTCTCTTCTCCTTTGTTATATTTAATTATTTAAAATTGTTGTAATTACTTTGTCTATCATCCCCTGTCCCCTCCCTGTTGCCCTGTGGGCATTATTTGCTTCCTGTATAAGCGCCTAGCAAGAGAACAATAAAAAAAGAAATAAAGTATCCACCACTATTAGTGACAATCACAAGAACTCCCAGCCACAAGGGCTTGTCTGGAAAGATGAAGATCAGCAATGTTTTGAAGGCTTCAAACACATCTTATGCCAACAGCCTTTCCTAAAATGCCTGATTTCAACTGCAAATTAATTATGCAGACAGATGCTTCTAAGGTCGGATTAGGAGGTATGCTGTCTCAGTGACATGATGGCTTGAACATCTCATCCTATACACAAGCAGGAAGTTATTTCCCAGAGAACAGACCTATGCGACAGTAGAACTGGAAGCCCCAGCCATCAAATAGGCAATTCTGAATTTACAGTATTATTTTACAGGAAGAATATTTTGCCTTGTGACTGGCCACTCTCAACTAAGCTGGATGAATCTGAGAAAAGATTCTAATGCCTGAGTCATGCAGTCTTTTTTATATCAAAACAAAAGAGGTGATGGCTGGAAGGTTTAGAATTAAACGTAACCTCTGACATCGCTCTGGGGAACACTCCAGACCATCGTTCTTTGCTTGCCAAGACATTACAGAAAGGGGAAAGACCATATGCAAATCATGCTTGGTCCCCCGGAAAAGGGGCAGCCCAGCCTAAACTGCTAGGTAAAATCTGTTCTGCACGAAACCACAAGCCTACCCAGACATGTTTCGGCCTCATTGGGAATCATCAGTTAAGAGTGAGTTGATTGTGAGTGTGCATATTGTCAAATGTACATAGAGGTGGCCAGACGGATCTCCTCTATTGAGAGGAAAGATGACATCAAGATATTATTGCATGAGAAACAGATGAGAGCAGAAACAGAATCTCCTCCATTGCTGAGGAAATGCAGTGATGCAAGTAAAATCGAGGTGAGGTCCCGTATATGGAGGACCTAGTATCCCTCCACTTGGCACAAGGGAGTGTGACGAGTTAGAGTCTTCCTGAAGCAACAGGATAGAGGATGGGTCTAAAACATTGTGTAAATAAGTGTAATGTTGTAGTGTAGTCCCGTTACATGGTCGACCTGGGATCCCTTCACCCGGAATAAGGGGGCATAAGAAGGTACATTCCCTCTTCTTGTGCATATACTTGTGTTTTTATTGACTTGTGGTTTAAGGTGTTTTTTTTTAATTGTAGTGTGAAGACTTGTTGTAAAGCTGTCTAAAGAGTTGTGTGGTTTATTAAGTGTGTGGAGCAGAACAATTAGTATGAGTGTAGGATTAGGAGTAAATATGAATTCCATTACCCCACTTGAATGCATGTGTACAGCGCTCCCACTGTACCAGGAAAAGATTATGAAAGATCATAGGGAGTGGGTCAATGATATGAGAGGAGGAATGTACAAGCCTTGGCTTGAAGAAGGAATGATTAACAATGATGTTCTGGGCCACATGTGCACTTATTTAGCTGCAGAATATAAGGGGAAGAAGTTGAAGAATAGGAAGGGCAGTTCTTGAGCTTTGAAGAATTGTAAAGGATTAGGAACATGTCCCTGAGGATCCTATAAGCAGAGAAATTGTAATACAAGCACCTTGTGTCACCCCCGCACCAAGTTTAACTTCTCTATGCTGTGATATACCTACAATCCTGGCACCCTAATAGGGGTGTTACCCCAAGCAAGCAGCTGCAGGGTATACTAATCCTGAGTATGTGCCTCATGCAGTGCCATGACAGAGAACTCCTGCAACATATGAAACCTTCCTGCAGCCCCCAACAGTGAATGTTACGTGCAACACATTAGTAATGGAGACAGAGTGCAGGGCATGGAGAGACTTGGAAAGAGTGCTGTGAAAGACAGAGGCGGAGCTTGCTTAAGTAAAATTAGTATTGGAAGAAGGGCAAAGAGCGCCAATATGCATCAGTGAATGGAGAGTGGGTGATATTATATTTAGAATTGACAGTACCGCAAATAGGGATACACATTTAGCAACAGAGGTTGTTGGTCACAACAATGAGAAGTATCGAGAGGGACTGCCATTGTCAGATAATTCAGAGTCCAGATACTGATGAATGAGTAGCAGAGGAGGAGGAATGGAGGACAGATAAGGAGCAGGGAAAAGAGATCCCACCAAGAGTGACACAGAGAGTAGAGATTATGTGGGGACCAAGGCTAAGAGCTTAACTAGGTCGCATGGTGGTGGTGAAAGGGATGCAAGGGGGAGGAAGTTACCAGCAAAGCAGGTAGGAACACAGTTTTTATTGTTACATAAAGTACCTGGCAGAGCACAGTACATGCCCTAGCCACATATGTATAGAAACTATTTGATGAAGGCACTGCCATTGCTCGCAGCAGGAGCAGGCAAGTGGATATATGTGCTCAAGAAACAAACCACTAGCGGTGGGAGACAGGAAAAGCTTGTTCAACGCATTATTAGGCAACCAAGCGGACCATATTTGGAAAAAGGCAGGATATCCATTGGTACGGATGGGCGATGACAATCATAATGGGGCACATGTTGGCAATTGTCGGGCTAGAGTGTAGGCTGCCTTAAGAGCAGCATATCCTGACACACCGGAAATACATTCAATCATGGCACGTACTATGAAGGAAGATAAGGACCCAGCACAATGCATATTACAGATTCATGAGATATGGAGGGCTGAGACATGGGAACCATGGGATACAACTATAGCAATATGAATCAAATGTTAAAGAAGGGACTTCCAAAAGAAGTACAGAAATATTTTGATAAGTTAGTAGGCATCGAGGTTAAGGTATGGGCAGAGATTCAGGCAATTATAATACATCATTGTAAACAGCGGCAGGAGAAGGAGTAGGAATTAGTGGATAACACGCTGAAGGCTGAAGTGAAGTTAGTACAGCAGAAATTGATGAAGTTGAGCATAGAAGGAGCAGTAATTACAGGTCCAACTATACAACAGGTAGAACAAAGAATGGCTGTGATAGAAGCGAGAGTGGCACTAGAGTGGACAGGAGGGCACTATGTTCATTCAGCCAACCAAGGTTACCGAGGTGGTTATCAAGAAAGTTACCCACAGGCAAGAGAGGGGTCCAAGGAGGACGAGGAGGTAGAGGAGGAAGATTCAGTGGAATGGGACCGGGATTTGCTGGGCCATGTTGATCATGTGGGAGAAGGGGCCATTTTGCACGAGAATGTAGGAACAGGCAACCTTATGTGTGTAATGCCAGCGTTTATCCCAGTGGACCGGCAGCCATGGTTATGTATCAACAACAGTACGGAATGATGCCTCCAAACACTACGTATAGTGCAGTGCACATGCAGGTGCCCCAGCAGGGACATCAGCCGCAGTACCAGTATCAAGCACCAGTACCACAACAGATACAACCCCGAGTATCCAATAGCAAACCAGCACAGCAGCAGACACAACAACAAGCCCCAAAAATGTAGAACAAAAATGCTTTGTCACATGGCACATTGACAACATACACACAGGCAAATGTGGTGGGTGGTAACCCCCTCGTATTCCCAGGATCTAACACATATATAGATTAGGACACCACACACAGAGCCCTGACGTACCCAGTTCTGTCATTCACAGCTGACCCAGAAGAGCAACCCCTAATAAGTGTGGCAATAAATCGTTCATTTTCATAGTTGACACAGTTGGAACAAAATCATGTATTAAGGAAAGGTGCTGCCCCTTATCAGGTAAAGTAATGTGTATACATGGATTCTCTGGGACAATACATTTGGTTCCATTTACAGAAGACCTTTCCATCAAAGTAGGTTACAAAGAGGTGTTAGCTCTGCAATTGTTTTCACCTTCAATACCAGTTAACTTGTTAGACAGAGATCTGTTAAGCAAGATGAATATGCCAATTGTGTTCTCAGAAGAAGGGGTAGTGTGTTCCATAGCAGTAATTTGTTATGATAGGGTCCTGGTGATAACCCGAGCATTGTACAGGTATGGTTCCACTAGAGCTATACCATTTTACATGGATTTCTTTATGTAGGGAGCGACCGTGTTGTTGAGTTGTGTGCCAGGTATCAGAAACAAGCCATGGAGTTTTCCATCAGAATTTTTGTTCAGGCTCGCCGTGCCCCAAGATCATGCTGCGGGTATCATTATCATGATAGATTTTGAGGGGTTGCTGATCACGGATTACAAGATAGTTCTCATAGGGACTGACAAAGAGGGAGATGAGTGGCTTACAGTTTTGTGCATTGACCCGTCTCAACCATTGAGTGGGGTGTCAGATGGACAGCTGTTTGAAGATAGTGACAATGATGGTGAAATGATACTGGAGGTTTAGATCCTGTGTCAAATAATGATTCAGCATCAGAATGTACTTTGTTCCAGGCATTTTGCCCAGTGGATGTTTGAGTACTTAACTTAAAGGAAGATTTGTTAAAGGTCCCCAGCATTTAATGGACAGATAATCACCATGATGTAGGCCTCCTGAAGAGCATAGTGGCAGTACATTTCAAGTTGAATCAGGGAGCAGTGTTACCTAGAGTGTGACACTACCCATGGTCAAGAGAGGCAGATTAGATAATACACAATATAATCGGCAGCAGGGCATCATAGCGCACTCAAAGTGCCCATGTAACGCAACTATATACCCTGTCTCAAAATTGAAGGGGTGAAGTTGGAGGATGATACAGGATTTACAACCATTCAATAACTTAGTAGAAACTGAGGTCCCAGTTGTTCTCAACCCCAACACGATTCTTTGCAATATACCAACTGAGGCCACACATTTTACTGTCATTGATCTAAAAGAATGTATTATTTTCCATGCCATTACACCCTGATTCTCAATATCTCACCACATTCACCTACCATGGGGAAAGCTTCCAACATTCCAGGCTCCCTCAGGGGTACTGAAAGTCTCCCAGTAATTTAAAAGAGCACTACATATGGATTTGGGCAATGTACATGTACTGAGCGCTGTTAATTAGTGTGTGGATGACCTCCTAGTCCGTAGTACCACAGAAGACATATGTAGATCAGATTCAATTACATTTCTGACACATCTAGCAGAAAAAGGAAACAAAGTAGGTAAGGACAGAATGCAATGCTGCCAGAAAGAGGTTGTGTGTTTGGGGAGAATAATATCATCAGCAGGGAAAAGAGTAACCCCGGAAAGAGCAAATGCAGTACAGAATACACAACAACCCATTGCAGTTAAATAAATGCAACATTGGTTTTATGTAATTATTGTAGAGCATGGATTCTTGACTATTCCAGTTTAAAAAAAACCTGTCATGCAGGGACTCAGACGTACAGAGAAGGAAAGGGTCACTCACATGGACAGGAGAAATGGTAACATGTATTGAAGAACTAAAGAACTAAAAAATGCCATAAGCAATGCACCAGTACTAACAACACCTGATTACATGAAATTAATGTATTTATTATCACATTCCAATGGACAATTAATGACTGCTGTATTGGCTCAGCAAACATCCCAAGGACACAAACCCCTAGCATATTACAGTTGTATATTAGATTCAGAGATACAGGGCCAAATCCCTTGTGAACAGGCATTGGCAGCTGCAGCCTTTGCCATCAAGAATTCCTCAACAATCACTATGGGTTGCTTAGTGACTGTATATGTAGAGCATGCAGTGTTCGTAATTCAGAAGTGATCTAACTCCGCTATAACTACACAAACGGCCTCTGCATATGAAGCAATTTTGTCCAGCGCATCCATTTGCATTGTAAGACGTTGTACAGTAAATCATGCCACTTTTATTGCAATACCTGTTGAAGAAGGCGACTAAGTGCATGATTGCACTGCCTAATATGGTCTTGAGGATGCTTTACTATGAGCGAGGGAGGATGCGCTTGAGGCCCTCTCTGTTGATGGGTCATTGAGGACTGATCAGAAGACTGACCAGAGACACACAGGTGCAGCAGTTGTGTGACCTGTAGATGGTGAATATGAGGTTGTAGTTCAGAAAAGATTACCAACACATTACTTGGCACAAGCAACAGAGCTTATTGCATTAATTGAAGCAGTAGAAGCATCACAAGGATACTTAGTGACAATGTATTTGGATTCTGCATATGTGAACACCACTGTACACTCAGGATAGTCTCGATGAAAAAGGAGGGGATTTTGGATGTCAGGTGGCACACCCGTATAGCATGCAGCCTTGTTAGCAAAACTGATTTATGCCTTTCTCTGCCCAACACTAGTAGCAGTGGTTCAATGCATTGCCCACATCCAAAATACAGACCCCATTTCTCTTGGCAATGATGCAGCGGAGAGGGCCGCCAAAAAGAGGAATATTTAGGGGACTGTAAAGCCACTGCATACCCTGACAATCAACAGTTGCAGTTAGTAATCCCATACACTGTTGTACCACTCACACAAATAATTGAGCTACAAGGACAGGCTCCCCAGGAGGAGAAGGAGCTTTGGGTTAAAAGGGGGTGCTCACAGTCACTCCATTATAGCAACACAGAAAGAGCAACAAATATATTAATGTTGTGGTTGCAGAGGTTATATATAGGTCTTGTGTTTAGTTGTTGTAGCTCTAGTTATGTTGTGTACTGAGATGTGTGAGAAGAGCTGATACAGGTGGAAGATGGAGTCAGAAAGGTACTGTGGTAGGAGTGAGGCCAGTATATAATATGGCAGAACTGTCACCATATTGGGAGTTAATCCTAAGAGACAATGCATGAGAATAGAACGTAGGCATCGATATGGAGCTGCAGCTCAGTTTAGCTCGATCTCAAAAACAAATCCCCTTTTCCGTTCCCCATGCGAACATCTGAGGCCAGAGGCAGCCATGGTACACAGATAAGTGCTAATTGTATCCAGCTGCAGGGTCTGAACATGTTGCGAACATCATGTTAGTTTAAGGAAGAGCAGGAAGTGATGTACCCTTTTAAGGACACATTCATGAGAATAGGGAGTAAGCTTTTCTAATGCCAATGGGCAAGAAGAAGATTTAGAGCACTACTGCCTTCACTCAAGAGAATTTGAGTTACAAGCACACGTATCAATGAATCCCTGAAATTCAAACTCAAGAGCAGTGCCCCAGTCAAATTATTATTGTGCACCTGGGGTTGATGGAGATAAGGGGGGTTTGGTGTCTGGAACCTTCTGTGATTAGGGACAGGAGGAGCAGAGGTGATGGCAATACATTTGGGTCAAGGTCAAAGGTGCAGTTTGTGTGTGCCGTGGTGCCTGTGATAATGAAATGGCCTATTGTCTTATCAAAGCATAGTTGGCTTCACCAGTTTACTTTGAATGTGTCTGTAATGGAGGGGTGCACATCACGCAACAGTCTCAATTTATTAGTGTTTCAATTAGTGTAATGGACCAATCCCATACCTGGATTTGCTAGGGACGATGCAGCGGGCCACGTGTCTAGGGTAATGGGTTTATATAATGTGTGACCAATCGGTCCAGGGACTATAAGTAGACATTAGCATGTTCTATAGGTGGTAGCCAATGAGGGTGCTGGGATTACATTTTAAACTACTTATTCAAACTTTGTGATTTACCACTATGTAACCTGTAACTTCTTGGGGAAGTGACAAGCTTCATGTTAGTTAAATTCTACGGGACCGCCTGAGAACTTTTTGCATGTACTAAACCTTGTTTTCTCCTGCAAAGAAGTGCAGTGATTATTGCGCCTCTTGGATTATTTTTATCATTTTCTTTTTGGGTTGCTGTTTCTCTTTACACTGAAAATGATCGCATGCTGAAAGTGACATTATTGGTAATCAGAAGTGGTTCATAATTTGGCTTCTCCTCTAAATGCCAATTGGCTAAATTCAAAAATAATTTGATACAAATCCTGTCCCGATTCAAGTTCATTGCTGTTCCTTCACCAAAGTGAGATTTCAGAGAAAGTTTAAAAATCAAGAGCATATAATTGAAAATATTTATATTGGTTCCATGTTTAAATGTCTTTGAATGTCTCTGGGAAATCTTTTTACTGAATACATTTTTTGCAGTGCCATTTTTTCTATGGCCTCCTAAATGTCGGGAATTCTCAAATACCCCCATACCTTCTAGCTCTCTACCTCCTAACATAAAACTTCTGGATATTTTTTTAGTTTTAACCGTGTATTGCCTTCCTATGTGCTGCATTTCTTTGAATCAAGCTTTTTGCATTCAACCTTATTGCAAAATAAATTCGTAAAGATGTTTTATGTGTTGCCCACTTCAATAGAATATGCTGAGGGGCTGATGATTATCAAGGGCCCGCTCCTCAATAATAAGTGATCACCCTCACAACCTCACATTTTATGGAGGAGTCATAGAGTAAACTGTCAAAGGAAAATGTGGATTGCCTTTCACAGTTTGCTGCCCAGCACCGATGTCCAATGAGCCATGGGAGGCTGGTGGTGTTTTGCCTCCCCTGTCTTGCATGGCACACTGGAGATGGAAGGCTGGGGAACTGCACATCACAATGCACGTAGGGGTGTTCCTGTACCTCACCGCACATTCACACTGAATGGGGTGCTGACAATAGAGTTCTTGGGACCTACAGGACCCATGAAGGGAGAGGTCTGTGCTTCCTGGTTCCTGTTCTTATATGTGCAAGCTAGAGGGCATTTCTTCTGTGAGGCAGTGCCATAGCGAAGAGCAGCATCCGGAGCATGCCTGAAGGGAAGTATCGAATTCTGTGTGTGTTATGTGTATTTTGTTATGTGTGTTTATATATGTGTGTGAATGAGTGACTGTATGATGTATGGGTGGTTTGTGCATGTCTGATTGAGTGTATGGTGTTGGTGCAAGTGTGAATGAGCAAATTAATGTTTTTTGACGGAGCACATGGATGAGTGAATGAATATGCCTGAGCTTGTGTTTGGCTTGTGCCAGCCTGGAACAGATTTTTTGGGCAGGGGAGCGGAGGCGACTGGAGGATATCATTTTTTACTGGGTATCTATGATAGAAGGATCATGACAAGTGTTATTAGGTGGCTGGATTTGGATTTTGGTGCTGCCAGTCTAGCCATTTCATGTTGTGGCATGACACGTGCTACTGGCCAACTATTATAAAACAAGTATGATAAGTGTTTTTACATGGAAATTCTGGAAATTGGTGCAACCAGTCCAGTCATTTTGCATTGTGGAATGCATTGTTTACTAGCAATCTATAATAAAGCAAACATGATAAGTGTTATGGCCATGTTTTGTAATTGTGGCATGGCATTTCTAATGGCAAAACGAACTTGAGTATGTTTTCACATGGTTGTTCTGATATTTACTGTCAGTGCCAACTTGGACATGTTTTTTTTATAAGGTCATAACTGACATTATGCGCAAAGCAAACCTGAGTATGAATTTATATGGGAAAGTAAGCATATATCAGTTCAGCCAACATGGAAGCATATAGTCACAGTCAGTGTGAAAATGTTTTTTATATATTCAGATATTGTGGGGAAAGGCATCATGAAAATGCGGTATTACCCAAATTGTTTGTTTACAATTGTTCGAATGAACAATTGACTGAATTTAAAGGGTCACCATTGACCTTTTCATAATTGATCGAATATATATATATATATATATATATATTTATATATATATATATATATATATTCAGTGAAAAAAACTTTGTTAAAGGGACGTTATGGTTAAGTTGCGCTACTAAAAACCTATGAAATTCAGTGAAAAAACTTTGTTAAAGGGACGTTATGGTTTCAAGTAAAACCGAAAAACCCTTGACATTCGCCAGTTATGGTAAGCTAAGCAACCATAACTCGCGCCACCACCGTGCACTGCTAAGACTAACACCCAGGACATCAAAGATGACATCACAAATGTCATTGATGACATCACTGATGACATCACATGTGTATGTACTTCTCATGAAATATGTGTAGAAGGGATTCTTATTATGTTGCGAAAAAAGTGTCAAGAATCATTGCAAGAAATATACCCTAATAAGTGCATTGAACGATGCATTGATATAAATAGCATCCTATTATGGGGTTCTATCTAGTATACTAAGCTACTCATACAGAAACATAAAATTGTGTGCAGCGTACAAGATGAAGGTATGATATTGGTAATGTTAATATGTTGAATAATGAAATGATAATTGTTTTCTTAATAGATTTTTGTGTACTGTGAAATATGTAATAAGTAGCTAATAAAACCCATGTATTACATAATTGCATTACTATAGACAAAATACAAAGACACAAGAACACATACCAATATGGGTATATACAGGGAAAGTGAAGTTAGCAAAAAAGCACAAGTAGTAGCAGAAAAAACTCATAACTTAACTGATTAGTTTCATGCAAATAAATGATTGCTCTGTTTCAAAGCTGCTATTTACCCTATGTATATGTATCACTTGATGTGATTGGACCCGCAGGGAAAGTACAAAAAAAACCAACAGAACTATCAGAAAGTGCTCATAAGTCTAGTGATTATCTTTATGCACAAAAAGGATTGCTGTCTTTCAAGCTTGTGTTTTCCCATATGTATATGTTTCATATGATGTGACTGTACTCTAAGGGAATTACTGTAAGAACCTACTAGAAGGATACGTCTACAAATAAAATAAAATTCTTAGTTTCTGACTGTTACTGAAGAAAACCATGTGAAGAAATGTCACAGTCACAAGATAGTGAAACTAATGGTAAACACTTTATAATATAAACCATTTAAATATTATTATTTTGTATACATTTAACATATATATATATTTTTTTTGTACACAGCATAACAAAATAGAAACTACCTCTGAAGAAGCTGTTATGGAAAACACGCTTGACAACATAAAAGAAAAAATTGATTTATTGCTGACCAATTTTAATAATTTGAAAACTTTTGTTGAAGATCATTTTAAAACAAAAACGTCATACCATTGCCCCACATGTACTTGTTCCTCCTCACCATATCCCAGTCAATTATCCCCAAACCCTCTCCATAATCCAAAACGTTTTGATGAGATTTCCATCCCTTCTTCACCTAATACCAATGATGTTGAAACCCCAAATTCTCCTGTTTTTGTTTCTGTTTCTGCCTCACCTTCTCTGTCATAAATTATTAATATATGTTAAATAAAGTTTAATTTTTATATTGTATTGTGAATAGTTTCTGTTTTTTTTTATAAAAACAATAAAAGTGTCCGCGGACAGTGCGAGTGTTCTGAAATGTTCGTACATAAACGAAAATGGAGGTGTCCTGAAGAACACCACACCTGTTCGTACTGTTCGCTAGCAAGTTGAAACTGTTCTAAGAACACACGTGGTGTCCTGAAATGTTCGTAAAGAAACAAAAATTAAAGTGTTCTAAAGCACACTATATCTGTCCGTAATGTTCGCTATGAACTTAAAACTGTCCTAAGAACACAATTGCTGTCCTGAAATGTTCGTAAATAAATGAAAATGATGTGTCCTGAACAACAGTACAACTGTTTGTGGTGTTCGCTAGCAACATGAAACTGTACTAAGAACACACGCGGTGTCCTGAATTGTTCGTAAACAAACAAAAATTAAAGTGTCCTAAAGAACACAATACCTGTCCGGAACTGTTCGCTAGCAAGTTCAAACTGTTCTAAGAACGCTATTGGTGTCCTGAAATGTTCGTACGTAAACGAAAATGGAGGTGTCCTGAAGAACACTATACCTGTGCGTAGTGTTCGCTACCCAATTGAAACTGTTCTAAGAACACAATTGGTGTCCTGAAATGTTTGTACATAAACTAAATTACACGTGTCTTGAAGAACACTATATCTGTCCTTACTGTTCGCTACCAAGTTTAAACTGTTCTAAGAACACACGCGGTGTCCTGAAATGTTAGTTTCACGTGTGAGGCACTTTTAATTACTTCAGAACCCGAACAGTGTCCGTAGGACATCAATGCGCATGCGCTAACCAATCTCCGTGCACTTGGTGTCCTGCGGACAGGCGCTTCCTTCGCAGACTAGTTCGCAAACAGATCATATGACCGAGCCCATGCTCATCGTGTGTCCTGAAATGCGGACACTGTTCGAACAATTTAAAAGTACATTTTCAGTTAATCCATAATATTTTTCAATAAAATCTCACCATGGCACAAGTCCCATATAGCAATCTTGAGTTTCTGTATACCTTTTGAAACTTTCCGATCCTTTTTTTGTGTTCGATCTGTCCGCGCACAGTGCGCATGTCCGCGGACCGCGCACAAGCACACCTATAAAAGACCACGCCCAAGAGCTTATTCCCATTGTGTTCTGGCTATTCTTCAGAACACAGTGTTTTTTGCTGCCACCTGCAGACTACACCATCATCAAGATGGCATCCTTGGCTGCTGAACTGCCACTTGGTGCTGCACCTGCTTCAGCATCACCACCACTCCCTCCACCACCACCACCTCCCCAAGGGCCTGAAGAGGGGAACAGGACGAGGAAGAAGAGGATGATGAGAATGAGGTAGAGGAAATCCCTACTACCCGCACTAGGCGTGAGTCTTGGGTGTGGCGGTTATTTACCATTCATGGGAATGGTCCTAAGGCTCGTGCGAACCATGTTACCTGCAATGAGTGCAAAATGATACTCAGTCGCGGGAAGCACGGTAACTACAGCTTTGGGACCACTACTATGAAGCGAGACCTGAGGTCATTTCACTCTGGGGCTATTCGCAGGGTTGTACCTTTCGAAGAACGTAGCAGGTTGATTTCCTCTACTTCATCCTCTGTTTCTGATCCTGTCACCACAAGGACCACCTCTGTGGGACAGCGTCTTTCTCAAGCTGCCTCACAGGCCATACAGAATGCTGATGACCCTTACCTTTCGAGGGTCACAGTTGTATGTATGTACTGTGACACAGTACTCTGCAGGGGGGAGCGGCTTCGGAGTGCTTTTGAGACTATCGTCTCAGAGCACGAGAAGACCTGCTCACTACCCAAATAAAACCCACTCTACATCTTCCTCTCTCAGATCGCCCTTTCTTATCCCTGTGGTTGTTGTCCCCCCCCTTTACCCTCCTTTACCCTCCTCTCCTAGTGTGTCGTGTCTGAAAAACCAAAAAAATACAAAATTACAAAAATAAAAAAAAAATAATGCTCTTTTCAGAGCCGCCTTTCCCAGTTAAAAAATAGAACTGAAAATTAATGAAGCAGGGCTCTTTGTATTTTTTAGAAGACCGCGGACAGTTCGCGAACATTAAAAAAATTGGGTTGCTACTCCATCACAAACATTGTAATTTTCTCTGGAAAGAAGTGGTGGCTCTGAAAAGAGCCTTTGGGTGGTGTTTGTAAGTCAAAAATTGTAAATGCTTAACATCTACTTCAAAATCGTTGTTGTAATTCCAAAAAAGGTCGCAATGCATTTTGTACATTTCTCAGAAAAATCTGATTGCCAGCATAAGTAAGATGGACTCCATCTCTGCGAAAAATGTATGTACTACAAAACATAATATTTTCATTGTGAAAAGAAGACATGCCAAAATCTCTTAGAAAGCCACAAACAGTCTTATTAACATTGCACCTTGCTTTTTCCATTTGTGGACCAAATGAAGAAGAACGAAGCCACATTTGTCTCTGCGCAATCCGTGAAAATATCACTTGAGAATTAGGAAACCTGTCCATAACCTTCCTAAGTCCTTCTTTCATAGCAAATTGCAAAAAAATTCCAGTCACATGTCCTAAACTGTTCCCTCCACAATGAATTACAATTATGTCTGGATGTTGTTCTGTCTCCAAAGTAGCACAGAGAGGTAGCAAGTCCAACCACTTCATTCCACGTACTCCATGCCAGTGTACTTCCACATGTGGGAATCCAAGATCTACAGCTACTCCACAGCTTTCTGCATGCACCTTCAACCAATGTATCCAGGAATCTCCTAAAATCCAAACAATCTGTTTTCTGAAACACACAGCCATAGCTATCTTTTGTTCTCTCAGCAAAAAGAGTATCTGAGAAAATCTCTCCTGGCACAACACACCCACCAATCTTTCCTGACCAATCCCTTTCAGTGCTTATTCTCATTTGCATGACTTCTGAACCCAAAAATCCCCGGATGTAACTCCCGATGTCCGCGAACTACCGCCATGTCTGCTGACATATCGTAACATGAACAGCCCTTCTACCATTTCCACTACACTCTCTCTGCCATTCCCTCATTGGATGTACCTCAAAAATCACATGACCATGCACCAATCACATTCAAGACCTCTACATCTAACTGCATCATCATAGATCAGCACTGCAAATGTACTCTGAATCTCTCTGAGTACAAGTGTCATATCATTGGCAAGCAGCATCTACCAGAAATACTGTACAAGTCTTCAAGATTTCTACTTGCAGCTCCATGCATATCCATATGCATCAACACATACTTCAGGTATGCATATTTTCTGTATAGTAGATGACATAGCTCTCAACCATTTTTGTTTTACAGGCAGGTTAAATCACCCAATTTTGTTTTTGGGGGAATGAATGGGCGTGCAGGAGGCTTGTCGGGTGAGTCTGCCCTTTACAAGGCGTGTGACACCCGCCAAAAGCGTGTGAGTTGAGAGCTATGAGATGAACACATTTTCAAACAGACTTTTACCTTGTAAAATCTGTAAAATGAATTTACTGTACTTTTTTTCAATTTTCTAAAGTCAACTATCACTTATAAACCTTTATACTTTTTACTTTCTTTATACACACACACTCAAATCATGTTAAACTACCATTTTTTAAATGAAATATATAGACTACATATATTCAAACAAAATTGCATGCAAACACAATCTATGTTTAAACCTTTATAAAAATACTTATACAATTTCATATTTTTTGTTTTTATTTATTTATTTACTTAATTACTTTAATTTAGACATGACATTGAGGCGCTATTACCTAGAATAGTTTACTTACAGAAATAGTGGTATTCACTAATATATTATAAATTTCACAAGACATAGTAAAGATATTCAATATCTAAATTAAAAACAGTGCTTTATACAAAGAAAGTTACTAATTTGAAGCTTTTACAATTGCAGTGAAGACCAGTTTCCTGAAAAGAAGCAGCCGAATTCGAAGAAGAAAGAAAAACTAAGAAGTTACCTGTTAATTTTAAAAAAAAGTAAGTAAAATATCACCATAATATTTGTATTATTAATCAAATATACTATAACATTATTACGAGCTATTTTGGTTTCTTGAAATAGAGATTTTGTACCATTTTGTCCAAATATTTCCATGTCTTAAACAGCGATTTACAGCCAGAATGGCCCACATATTTCTATTTTTGGACACACAAATTAGCCAACTGAACCACTACAATTTTCATATTATAGAACAAACAACTGTTTTAATTGTATACATTAGATTTACTATTTGTACTTTTCCACACCACTAGCTTACTTTTTTTTTGTCATCTGAACCCCAGTTTAGTAACACATAAATTCAAGAATAGCTATCCCTACTAGTTTTAGTTCCCAATGCACAATCACACACCATTGCATACATCTTTATCATCTTACTCAAACACTCATGCACTCAGCACACATACATTCCAGAACACCCCAAACCATATCTTCTTTATTTTTTTCAACAGACCCTAAAGAATGCCTACCAAAAGACAAGTCCGTAGAAAGCAACGCAAAAGTAGAGCAAATGAAAATAAAGGTGTCCAACATAAGCTTCCATCTCTAGCAGAATTTGCAAAAAAAAGTTGAAACAAAACAGCTAATACAATTATTTAGTGAAACACAAGAAGTTTCAAGTACAACAACTTCGCTTCCTCTATCAAAATGTAAAACAAACCAAAAAACAATTAACAGAAAATCAGCTATCAGTACAGATAAAACTACTTCTTCAAATTTTAATATAGTGCAAAGTAAGCATACCAAGAAAAGTATTTTAGCCAAAATATACCGTCACAAAGTCCTTCAAAATCTTATAAAAACAGGAGAGAAATCAGATTCAAAGCTTAAAACCTATTGTAGGAAAATAATCTTAGAAGCATTGATGGACAGTGCAATTCTTCTCAAAAGAAATGTATTTATTTTACTGTTAAACAAAATGAAACCACTAACAAAACTAATAACTAAATTACAAAAAAGACTTCTCAATAAGCGAAATGTCAACAGAAAGAACTTCTTAAGTATCTACGGAGGTGAATGGAATCACACTACGAGCACAGAACCATATTTTAATGAAGAAGCGTACAAACAAAAGCAAACGAATACAATTGCCATAAATAGCAGTGGTTGAGGTTATGAAAAAGTGAATAATACCATAATGGAACAAGAAGTACTCCGTACAAAAATATGCCCTGAAAACTTAGAATTTCCCCTCCATTCAACTGAATCAGAACGTCTAGTGTACAAATGGCCATGCACGTCAATGTGTAACATTACCAAACAATGTTTCAAATCTTTACACCAATTCCTCAATAGATATGTAAAAAGCAAAGACAAAATCAAAATTAAATTACTGCAAAATATAGATACCTGTCCAGTGCGCAAGTACACAGGACTACAAGGACATTCATTGGCCTGCATTACAGGACATACTTGTAATATCAACACATCATTCAATTATAAGAAATATAGTCTATAAACTGTACTATGCTAAAAGTCCTGCTTTAGCACTTGCAAAGTTAAATAACATCCTTCTACATGGTACAGCAAAAGACCTACTTGAAGAAATTCACTATATCCAGAAAAAAATATTTTGGAAGTCAAAGCCATTTACAGAATGAAATAGCTTTAAACCAATTAAGCAACAATTCTACACATGGCAACCTTTTGCTAAACACATACAAAAAGAAATACTAAAATTTAAAAGTACATCAGCTGAAGTACCAAACCATGTATGTGTATGTTGCCGTAGAATTGTGGACCTATCATACAAAATAGAAGACAATGAAGATTCTAAATGGTTTGAATTAGCTCTCTACCTTCTAGCAGAAAACAAATATGAAATAACTGAGCCCTTAATACTTTGCAGTTATTGCACTACAAAACTTGACAACAACCAAACTCCTTCACGTTCTATCACAAATAATTTGGAATTATACCCAGTACCAAAACCTCTACAACAACTTAATTTATATGAGAGCATCATAATTCAAACAGTACACCCATTTCAAGCAATAATACGCCTTCTACCAAAAACAGCAAAATTACCTCCCTCTGAATTGGTAAAATGCATTTGTGGAACAGTAGTTTATTTACCATTAAATCTAAAAGAAAATGTGCATACTCTAGGAGTGCAACGTCCAATGCAGCAATCTTTAATTATATTAGTAAATGTAGTACCTACAAAAGACAAAAAAATATGGCAACAGCTGGGAGATGCATATAAAGTTAGACAAGCCTTCCAATATCTTAAAGAGAATAATGAATATTACAAAGAAATTAATATTGAAGAAAACTTGAAAGATACAACTGAAATAATACAAGAAACACAAGAAGCTGGTAAATTTGAGCTACTAGATCCTGCTACAATATCAAATACTTTAGACCATTATACAATTCATCCTTTGCACTGTAATGACACCGTATAAGATGTACTAGAAACTTACCAAATGCGTCAAACAAAAGGATCGCCAATCAGTATATGGGAAAAAAGTATAGAAGCATGTGCTTTTCCTCTACTCTTTCCTACTGGCAAAGGAGGAAGGTATGATGATAGACCTATTCAAATATCAGCTTCAGAATACTGCTCATTACGGATGTATTCTGAAGATCCCAGATTTAGACAAAATGTGGAATACATATTCCACCTACTCTTTGAAAGTGAACTAGCAACTTTATGTTCCAGAGTTGCACACATATTAAAATCAGGATCACACTTTCAAAATATGACAGCTACACAATTATTAGAGAAAGTGCAACAAAAGGATGAGGTTTTACAATCAAATATTACAAATCTATTAGCAAATATGCGTGGTACTAAAGAGTACTGGTTTCGACGTCATGGAGATGTACGTTGTATGATCAGAAACCTTGGCCCACCCACTTAGTTTGTTACATTAAGTTGTGCAGAATATGCATGGGAAGATTTACATGATTTCCTACGCATATCAAATAAAAAAAAACAAACATAGATATTCTAACACCTGGAGAACATTGTTCTTTGGATCATGTTAATGTTTCAAGATATTTTCACCATCGCTTCATTGATATGCTACATTTTATTTGTAATAAAACTGTTCCTTCCCTTGGGAAGTGAAACACTTCTTTTGGAGAAAATAATACCAAGCCAGAGGAGCACCACATATCCACATGCTTTTATGGATTAAAGATGCTCCTAAATTTGGTCAAGACAGTGATGCCACTGTTTTACAGTTTATTGAAAAATATGTCACTTGTGAAATTCCATCAGAAGCCACAAATAGTGATCTTCGTGCACAAATGTTACAATTTCAAAGACACAAATGTGGAAAATATTGTTGTCGCAAATACAAAAACAAAGGCAAATACTACACCAAATGCCGATTTGGTTTCCCTAGACAAGTTACAAATACAGGTCAAGTAAACAACCTCATGTCTTCAGTTAGACATAGTGTTAAAGGTAAGTCACCTAAAAATACATATTACATAAAAAGAAAAGAAGAAGAAAAATATATCAATGATTATAATGCAATCATTGCCCATTTATGGAATGCAAACATAGATGTGCAGTACATTGCAGACAATTCTACTGCAGTTGCACGATATGTCACAGCATACTTAACTAAAGCAGAAAAGACAGAGCTCCAATACCTCTGGAATGACCTGTCATCAGATAAAACAGTATCTGAGAAATTATACAGCTTGGGCATAAAAATGCTCACCCATAGAGAATGTGGATCTTATGAAGCAGCTGATCGTTTAACTGGTACTTCATTGTATGGTAAATCTGAAAATATAGTATGGCTAAGTCTTGGTCCAGCTAAATCTAGAAAAAGAGTTCTAAAATCCTATGAAGATATAGAAACAATAGCCAAACATGATCCCAACAGCCAAGACATTTTAAAAAACAATTTATTGGACACATACTACCCAAACAGAAGTAATACTTTGGAAAACATGTGTCTATACCAAATAGCCCAAAACTACATATACAAAAATAATATGAAACCTGATGGAAAAAAAGGTAAATATAGAGTGACAGACTGTGAAGGCAGCTTAGTTAAACTCACTAAACCAAATTTAATTAATCATATCAAATTGTCATTGAAGACTCCTCAACATAAAGAAGTATATTACATGTCCCTGCTACAACTCCTCAAACCATGGAGAAAAGAAGAACAATTACTAGATAACTATGACTCATATGAGGATGCTTTCAAAGCAAATGAAAGCACTATAACTGATGTAAACTTTACACAGTACAAAACAATGTTGCACAATGAACAGCAACATGAAGAAGAACTCCGAGCCCAACTAGATAAGGATACTCCTGACAGTAGTCAACCTTCTGTAACAGGAAGCCAAGAACCACTGGGAGAACCACTAACAACAAATCAGAATTAGCTATGATAGAAGTAGAAAACACCATGTGTCAGTATGAAGATAAGGGAGACTTAACTATACTACAATCAAAACTAAACAATGAGCAAAGTAGCATTTTTCAAGAAGTGACAAAACAAATTGCACATGGTGTAAAACATGAAAATAAAGAATGTTCCTGCCATAATTATAAACCTATACTACTGTACGTCAGTGGTGAAGCTGGTTCTGGCAAAACATTCCTAATCAAAATCATTAGTAAGTTCCATCAACAATTGACAAACAACAAACTGTCAGCTGTTGTCACTGCCCCCACAGGTTTAGCTGCCTACAACATAGGTGGTGTTACATTACACCGATTACTACTATTACCAGTAGAACACCAGAACAAATTAGACTATTACAAACTTTCTGCAGAAGCTGCAATGGAATTAGGCAGAGTATTGAAACAAATGAAAATGCTACTAATAGATGAAGTGAGCATGGTCTCCAACCTGATGTTAGCTTTAATTCACCTCAGATTACAAGAAGTAGTCAAAACAGACTATGAAGAGCTCTTTGCAGGAAAACACATTATTGTTTTTGGAGATCTGCTTCAATTAACACCAGTAAAAGGTGAACCTATTTTTAAAACATCAGGGCACAAACACTGCCTTAAAACTGTTGGCAGCATTGGAAATGTCAACCTTTGGCAACATTTCCAATGCAGAGAATTATCAGAAAACATGTGCCAATCTGCAGATCTCACTTATGCCAACATTTTAAAAAGTTTGAGAGTTGGTATACTTTCTAAAGAAGCAGAAGCAACATTGAAAACCCGGCACATTAATGCACCTTATGGCGATAGTGCATGTGCTACAGATGTTATGGAACAATTAGCCCACAAAAATATCAATTGTATGGCCTTAATGCCAACTCTCAAATTCAATGAAATAATGTTAAGTAAAGAAATGCAACCAATAATGGAAATTAGCGCCACAGACAAACTAGATGTACATGGTATGACACTACCCATGTGTGACCAAGCCACAACAAGACTAAATAATTTAGAAAAATCAATCTCAAACACAGCAGGCTTAGAAAAGATGTTAAAATTATCCTTAAATTGCAGAGTAATGCTTAAACGTAACCTTGACGTGGACCAAGGACTAGTTAATGGAGCACTGGGTACAGTTGTTCGCTTTCAAACATACCCACGTGACAACAAAATTCAGTTTGTCAATATACTCTTTGACAAACTTTCAGAAGTAAAACGGATAGGATGCTCAACAGCTAGATTCCTTCTCTTCAAAGATATGTATGTACGCAGAGAACAATTTTCTCTAACTCTTGCATACGCAGTCACGATTCATAAATCACAAGGTCTTACCCTAGACAAAGCAATGATAGATATTGGTAACACAGTCTTTAAAGAAGGCATGAGCTACGTACACTTGACGGTCTATTTCTAATCAACTTTGATGCAGGTAAAGTAAACGCTGATATTCCTTGCATTTTAGAATATAATAGACTTCGCTCACTATACACTCCCCATCTAAACACATATTCTGTTCCACAAAAACTAAAACGTTATAAAAGAAAACTAAATCAAACAGAAATGCAACAGGACGTCACGTCAAATCCTCCAAAGAGAGTAAAAGAAACTAATACTTCATCAAGTACCACAAACAAAAAAGAATCAATTAGAGAAAGTAAACCAGGTACTTCTTTAAAGAAGGAAGACAAACTACAAAAAAGCAGTTAGATACAGAACTACCTGGACCATTTAAATTCTCAAATATAGTTGGTGTAAGTTGCTATGCAAATGTAGCAATGAATATTCTATTTCAATTACCACCAAGTGTTGACAACATTTACTTACACAGTACAGACCCATTGTGTTTGCAAATGTTAGTACTTCACAGAAATGCAGCAAACAATTCTGACAACACATATAGTGTTTTTGGAATAAGATGACAATTGGACTACTGTACTGGAATGGTGAAATTCACTATAAACTCACATGAAGATCCACAAGAATGTCTAATGTACTTACTACAAGTACTGGAAAACATAAACATACCTATAAATGAAATCTTTCAGATTTCATACATGTGGAAACATACATGCACTCTCTGCAACAATGTGACACAAGAAGAAATCCCCAATGAACGCTTCACATATATATATCAATACCAAATTGTGAATCCATTCCATTTCAGCAACTTGAACAAAATGTAAACCATGGTAGATTATGCTCTACCTGCAATTCAGATAATCGCTCCACGTTAGTAATACAAACACATAGTAAATACATAATACTAATGCTTCTACGTTACAATGCTGATGGTACCAAAAACAACTGCAAGCTGACTGGATTCACACATGGTCAAATATCACTTGGTAAGAAAACCTTCACAACAATAGGTATAATCTACCACGCAGGAGGCACAACCAATTCAGGGCACTACACTGCATATATAAAAAAGAAATGTGGATGGTTTGAATGTAATGATATTACCATTACTCTAAAGCAGAGATTACCAGCATATCTTACAAACGCGTATTTGATGTTCTTAAAACCAAAATTTGATAAATAAACTGTATTTAAACCTTTAAATAAATTTGTGTTAAAAAAATATAAACTGTTAGAATACTCCAAAAGCTATCTAACAGCTCAAAGATTCTACAACAACTAATCAGATAAAGGAATACCACTAAATTAGGCCAAAAAATATACAGTTAGAATACGCCAATTGATATCTAACTGTCCCCAAATTTAACAATATCCAAATAGATAAATCAAAACCACTAAAATATATTTAAAAAATAGACAGTTAGAATACGCCAATTGGTATCTAACTGCTCCAAAATTTTATAATATCAAAACAAATGAAGAATCTGTTACTGCTCCAAAAAAAATACAACAAAGCAAAGTATAAAGCATTAGCCAGAAACAACAAGTGAACACTGAAAACAAACAAACAAATAAACTGTAGCATAACAGAAAAAGTTTTTTTTTTTAATCCAACATGGATTTTTTTTTCTCCCACAGACCCAATGATTTTAGCAACAAATACAGAAACTGAGCAAATTGCACAGTACTCTGATTTGTACTCTACTAAATATGAGGGTCGAAAAAAAATAAAAGTATATTGCTTATACAATGTAATAAGTCATTACAAAATACTAATACTAACATGCTATTTTCTTTATCACAGAAATGAAGAAGAAAAACATGGACTCCCATTACTAGACCAAACAGTAAGTATACAATAATAAGGACAACCATAACAGCATATCACATCCATATATCTAATACATTTGTTCCTTATACATTTGTTTTTCACCTAAAGTTATAAGCAAATATGAATGTGATATGCTGCTGTGGTTGTTGCCAGGGCATAGAGTCTTGGGTGCATGGCCAAATGGCTAACATACATCCATAGAGTCAAACATTTCAACTATGATCTATGGGAAACTTATAATGTCCGCGAACAATGTGAGTGTTCTTAGAACACTTTGAACTTGGCAGCGAACAATACGTACACCGTTTTCAGGACACCCCCTACGAACATTTCAGAACAACGCGATAGTTCTTAGAACACATTCAACTTGACAGAGAACAATACGAGAGCGTCCTCACGGCACCCCCTACGAACATTCCAGGACACCGGGAGTGTTCTTAGAAGCGTCTTCAGAACACCCCCATCTTGTTTATTTGCGAACATTTCAGGACACCGCGAATGTTCTTAGGACACATTCAACTTGACAGAGAACAATACGGAGCGCGTCCTCAGGACACCCCCTACGAACATTCCAGGACACCGGGAGTGTTCTTAGAAGCGTCTTCAGAACACCACCATCTTGTTTATTTGTGAACATTTCAGGACACCGCAAGTGTTCTTAGGACACATTCAACTTGACAGAGAACAATACGGACAGCGTCCTCAGGACACCCCCTACGAACACTCCCCGGACACCGCGAGTGTTCTTAGAACAGTTTCACTTTGCTTGCGAACACAACTGACACATATTGACTCCTTAGAACACCCCCTAGTCAGTTTATTTAGAACATTTCAGAACACCCGTGATGTCCGCAAACAAATCAAACACAAAAAAAAGTCTAACACATAGAAAACGCAACTTTCATCCTATCTCATACACTCCCACCCTCCCCAAACACTCCTACACACCAACACACTCTACAAAATACACATTTTGAACAAAGTTTCACCGCGCTGTCCGGGGATGTCCGCGAATCCAAGATGGCGGGCGCTACTGAAAAATCTGACGCGCTTCACGCTCCACGCCGTCCAATCAGCGAACACGTTGCATGTCCGCGAACATCACGCAAGACGATTGGCCAATCAGGACAATGTCCACGGAGCGAACAGGGAAGTGTGTCCGCGAACCGAACACAGATATCACTGATTTTATTTTACCTACTTTTTGGTCATTTTAAAAAAAACTACTGGACGGATTTTCACCAAATTTGCAAAAGCACGCTTTCGGGACCAAGCCGCTGCTCCTGGTCCAAATTTGGTGGAAATCCGTCCAGCGGTTTGGGCTGTAGGCGCAAGCAAAATTTTGTTCCCATTCACTCTATGGAGAGTGAGTATAATGTATACAAATATGAGCATATAGAGGGAAGGTAGAGTAATAAAAATAAAACTATGAGAAAGTGCTCATAACCATAATGATTATCTTCATGCACAGAAAGGATTGCTCTCTTTCAAGCCTGTATCTTCCGCTAAGTATATGTTTCATATGATGTGACTGGACCCTAAGTCTACAAATATAGCACCTTTTCAATTTTTACTTCCTGACTGTTACTGAAGAAAACCATGTGGCTTCGATATGTCAGTAAAGGATAAAAAGGGAGAGCCAGCCATGTGATGTCATCAGTGATGTCATCAATGACATTTGTGATGTCATCTTTGATGTCCTGGGTGTTAGTGTTAGCAGTGCACGGTGGCGCGAGTTATGGTTGCTTATGTTACCATAACTGCCGATTTTCAGGGGGTTTTCGGTTTTACTTTGAGCCATAACGTCCCTTTAACAAAGTTTTTTCACTGAATTTCATAGGTTTTTAGTAGCGCAACTTAACCATAACGTCCCTTTAACAAAGTTTTTTTTACTGAATTTCACAGGTTTTTAGTAGCACAACTTAACCATAATATCCCTGACCTCATATACATGTAACATAGAACATACTAACCCCCTCATAGTGATTTTCATGTCCGCGGACTACCGCCATGGCCGCGGACACATCGAAAATCTCAGCGTGCTGAATGTAAATTTAAATAGTGTGCCCCATTTCCCCTTTGAAGTTGGCTCTGAAAAGAGCCATTTTTTTTTTTACAGATGCTTGACAGACACCTGTTATTTTGTATTTTTTTTCTTGTTTTTTTTTTCTTACTTTACTCCTAAAATCTTCACATAACCTTCTCCAAAGCAACCCTTACATTCCAAAATAGAAAGGCATTTCCCGTAAAAGATAAAGAAATGCCATCTTCTTTAAAATTAACAACATTACTGACATCAATATTCTCATTATTACAAAAGAACATACCAGCTCTAAGCATGAAGGCACACATGCCTCAGTTGATGACACACCTAGCAATATTTTGCTGAGGACAAAAAACTGAACTATTGTCCCATATTGCCCTAGGTAGTAATCCAGAAAAAATTACTTTTGCATTTGGAAGGATCTTCATTACTGCTTGAACCAAGCGTTCCAAATCAGCCAACAAAGTAGGGGCACTGACGTTGCCCAAATGGAAAGCACCATAGTGCAAAACTACCACATGCGGACTGTTCATCGTGGCCATATCCTCACAAACTTGTACAATTCCCTGTACATTGCAATCAGGCACATTGCTCCACACCACCTCCACTCCTTTCACATCAAAGTTCTTTGCAACATGCCTGCGTTCAGCGTACTGCTGTAAACCATGCACAAACATATCTCTGAGCACCAACACCCTGACTTTCCCCACTTCTGCCATCTTCACCACACACAGTCTCTTTCAACACAAATCCACAACCTCGACATCTGATTGGCTGATCCGTACAGTCTTCTTTCCATGTTGGATCTCCTGGAAAAACCCGGATGTAGCACGCCCTGTCCACAAACAAAACGGCATCCACCTTACTCTCTGTGCCATTCCCTCATTGCATACAGCTAAGCAATCACACAATAGGAATAACGTCCTCAGAACAACCCCATTTTGTGAATTTTCAAACATTTCAGGACAATTATTATTTCATTATTCAACATATTAACATTACAAATATTATACTTTCATCTTGTACTCTGCACACAATGCTATGTTTCTCCATTAGTAGCTCAGTATACTAGATAGAATCCCATAATACAATGCTATTTATATCAATGCATAGTTGCATGGACACTAATAATGGTATGATATTTATTGCAATATCCTTGACACTTTTTTCGCAACATTATAATAAAAATCTCTAGTACACAAATTCCATGAAAAGTACATACACATGTGATGTCATCAGTGATTTCATCAATGACATTTGCGATGTCATCTTTGATGTCCTGGGTGTTAGTCTTAGCAGTGCACGGTGGTGGCGCCAGTTATTTTTCATAGCTTACCATAACTTGCGATTTTCAGGGGTCTTTCGGCTGTACTTAGAACCATAACGTCCTTTAAACAAACTTTTTTTAATATCACGCAAAAAATATACAAACATGGTGTGCAAAAACCAACTTCTACAGATGTCTTTACACAGAATGTTGCAAAATAAGAATTTATGCTCGTTCACAGTGAAGATCAGCTGCTTCCACAACTTCTACAGATGGCTTTAAACAGAATGTTGCAAAGTAAATATTTATGCTCGTTCACAGTGAAGGTCAGCTGCTTCCATTTTTTTTCTCGGGTCCCGGAGAGGCTCACGAAGCAGACTATAAGGTTGTATTGAGTTTTGACCTTGACAGACAGAGATTGTGATGAAAGACTTCTCTTGAGGGAGTGTTGCTGATAAAGATGAAATTTCTGAAATGAAACCACTTTTATATATTATATCACTATGCGAAAGATCGTTGGCACACGCGGAGTCGTATTTTGGGACTGCACCACTCGTAGACAATGGAAATTGCAATTGTACTGTAAGTAACCCTTTAGATTATTTTATACCAAATATAATTACAATAGCGTAGCATTAAAGACCGCTCAAGTTGAACTTGTTCGTTGAAAGTGGCATAATGTTTTCTACCGCGCACTATCACCGCCGAATTGATCCCCTGTCGTTTAGAGGGTTCTGAAAAAGGCAGACGACACAGGGTGGGTTAATAGAAATAATGTAACCGGTCTATAGGCGGTCAAGCGCTCTACTCGCTGTGCCACTTCACTGTAGCCTGTCAAGTGGCACAGCGAGTACAGCGCTCGCTTTGACATCCGTGCACAGCTTGCTAACGCAAGTTTGAATCCCAGCAAGGCCAAACTCAGCATTTCATCATTCCGTGGTCGATAAATGAGCACCACACACCGTCGTTAATAATAAGCACCGCTTAGATACCTCACGGTTCTTAGCGCTATATGAATCGGAAAATATTATTATTTTATTATTAACATACTCTGTTCCACTATCTTCGATAGCAAATAGTTTCACGCCCTAATAAGTAAAATGATGATTTTTAATGAAGATCGGCTGGTGAGACTAATTTATGTTTTTTAAAACAGGTATGTGGCTCCATTCTGCCTATGTCACGATTTACAGACTCCAGTGGATGGGGTCTTCAACTGCCAGGTGCAGGTCCAAATATGCAACTTCATGACCCTCACCATTTTATGGGACAATCGCCAAGGACCAATATGCCCTTACGCAGTACTAGCGGCTACAAACAACATACCAACCAATAGGGTGATCTAATGGCTCGTTGTTGGAGCAACCTTCCGATTATCAGAGCGACCATTTACTGCTTTTATCATAAACCAACAGCCTATCTACCGCAAAGGAACAACGCGTGGCTCCAAATAAACTTTTGCTGATCGACAGCAGAGACAATAGCAAATCGCTGAATATTCACTAAACATTTCATGTGAAGTAAATGTACTTTACCAAATGTACAATCCTGCTGTTTACTTTTAAGCCACAGTTTCATATTCCGAATTGTGGCACACTGAGTTGTAAGCTGATCTAACACCCTCTGTACCGCAAAGGAACATCGCGTGCCTCAACATGAACTTTTGCGGATCGACAACAAAGACAAATGCAAACTGCTGAATATTCTCTAAACATTTGATGTCAAATAAATGTACTTTACAACATTTACAATCTTGCTGTTTGCTTTTAAATCACTGTTTCATATTCCGAATTGTGGCGCGCTGTGTTGTGACATAATATGTGTTGTCTTCTGGGTTCTGTGTAAAGTCACTTAGAACTGCAGAGAACTGGGCGTGTTTGATTACGCACCCTGTAACGTCACGGAGAGAGGCGGGGAATATGAATGCTTTGATAATATCAGGCTTAGGGGCGGGAGATATGATTTAGTGTCACAAAAGCAAGTCAGCCAGGTCAATAGCGCCAGTCATAGGATGCTGGATTTATCGTTTCTTTAGTGGACAAAAAGTCGGTTGACACCCCTAGGAAATTGTACTATTAGCGGACAAAAGGAGTGGTCTTAAAACACTTTCACCCTGACAACGAACAATACAAGCAACGTTCTCAGAACACCCCCATTTTGTGTAATTGCAACCATTTCGGGACACTGCAAGTGTTCTTAGAACACATTCAACTAGACAGATTACAATACGGACAGCGTCCTGAGGACACCCCCAGTTTGTGTATTTACGAACAATTAAGTACATCGCGAGAGTTCATAGCTCATTTTTACCTTCCTTGCAAACATAAATGACACATACTCCGTCCTCTAAACACCCCACCATTTAGTTTATTTACAAAATGTCAGAACAGCCGTATTCTCCGCGGACAAATCGAACGCAACAAAAACGTCTAGCACATAAAAAAACAAAACATTGAACCTATCTCATACTCCCCCACCCTCCCCAAACACTATTACACACCAACACACAGCACTAAATACAATTTTTTATCCAGGTTTCCCTGCGCTGTACGCGGTCGACTGCGAATACAAGATGGCGGGCGCCACAGAAAATCTGATGCGCTCCACGCCCCTCACCGTCCAATCAGCGAACATGTCGCATGTCCGCGAACATGACGCAAGGCCATGGGCCAATCGGGGTGCTGTCCGCGGAGCGAACAGGGAAGTCCGTCCGCGAAGCGAACACAGATATCACTAATTTTTTCGCCTTACATTTTGGTCATTTTTAAAAAAAACTACTGGACAGATTTACACCAAATTTACAAAAGCACTCTTTTGGGACCAGGCCGCCGCTCCTGCCGCAAATTTGGTGTAAATCTGTCCAGCGGTTCGGGCTGTAGCTGTGCGCAAATGTTTTTCCCATTCAGTCTATGGGAAAAAAAAAAGTTTTGGGACCCCCCCTATAACTTTCCCCCCCCTGGACGAATCCTCACCGAACTTCGCAAAAATATTCAGAGTGACCCAGAAAAGTTTGGTGAGGATCCGTCCAGGGAGAGCGAAGTTATAAGCCGCCCAAAAAGTGCTCTTCCTATGGAAACAGCAACTTAACCATAACTACATGGCCACTACCGTGGCCATGCGATATATATATATATATATATATTTCCCCCCACATATATGGTACAATTGACCTTCACAATTCGGTCAATTGTGAAAAGGTCAATTGTCATTCGAACAGTTGTAAAACGAACAATTCGTATACAACCGAAAATGCATTGGGAAATGCATCTGTGCACTATTCTTCACAGAAAGTGTGCTGTATATTGCACCATTTTCCCCATTATTGAAATGTTTTCAATGGACGAGAGCCCACGGAATCCCCCTTGGTTGGTTCAGGCTCTCTGACTACGCATATTCACTCTTGTATATTTGTGGCAAATATGTATGCCCCCTCGACCACTGAGACTGGCCTTTCAGAAATTCAGGACATGTCCTGACTGGCCCCTCTGAATGCCTCATGGTCTGCTGTGGAGCAAGGAACAAAAAGCAGGCAACAGGGAGTGGGCAACCACGCACAGAAGTACTCTGTTACAGAATGGTCAGAGACGAGTGAAAATATAACTGTAAATAACAGTCCTCTGCACACTATTCCACGGTTCCAGGCACAACACTATGCAGTTATTCAAAATATGCATGCTACTGAAAGTTATACAGTAATATGTAGAACTTTCTGACGTAAATGCAGAGCTGTTGCTAAGCAATATTGGTGTGGTTAATTCATGAATTTGTTAAAAAAGAAATCCATATTTAGATTGACAAAACCATTTGCATTCCCATTGTGTAGATTTACTATTCATTTTCATTGTGATAAATAAAATGTCTCTGTTGTATACTGTCTACCAAGCTGTGATTCTGAGATGTTCTGTATTGCCCTCTGTAGGGAAACGGTGTGCCACTCATTTCAACCGAGATGGTGTGCCAACAGATGCTAACATTGCAGCACATGGTGTGTGTGATTTGGTATGTTAGTACTAATGTGTAGCAATGAGGGTAAACCAGGGGGGTTTGATTTAGGGGCTGCAAGCCTTAACATTACAGCATGTGCATGAACAAAACAGCTTTGCTTCCAAGGGTTAGCTTCAGAAAATAAAATCAGAAATTAAAGGGTGAACAGCCTGTTTTGCAAGTCGAAATGTGCAGTGTAACACAATGACAGACCTTGGAAAATAAAGATATGGTCATTGTCAGTCAGAGGCGCAGAGAGAGATGGTGCTTCATTTTCTTCCGAGCGCAGGAAGAAACGGTTGGCAGAGATGCAGTTTGCCAAAAACCAGAGGGGGTTAGATGTTTGTTAGAAGGCACTGGAATATTCTCAAAGATTCTGTTATGTGTTAAGGTTGGGAGTCACAGGAAGGGCTGGAGTTGAAAGAAGTGAAATTTAGCAGCTAGATGGGTAAAATGTGCAGGTTCCATATTTGATATAGGAGAAGGACTGGATTCTGGAGAAAGGCTAATAATAGGCTGTGAGCTGGAAGGCTGGGATTTTGTGGCCTGCGATTTTGCTGCATGAGGGAGACCGCCTTGGGCTATGATTTCGCCTAATTGGTGCTCTGCATGACTGAGACATTAAAACAGGGCTGAGATGTAACAAGCTCTGATTTCAAGCAAGGCCTTGGTCTATGATTTCAGAATTCTGAAAAAGATCATCAAAGTGAGAGAGCCGGGCTGTTTGTGGCAGTGCTGTCTGAGCATAAAGGCATCTTGTCAACTCTCACTGGGGCCATCAAAGCTGCTGTGAGTGAAGGTGATATCTGGGTAGTGGCAATGCGACAGGGTTTCAAGCTGCAGTGTCCTGAATACTTCTGAGCAGAACGGTGGGAGCTACTGTCGAGTGGTGCTGAAACAGCAGGCAGGCCGGAAGGGCTAGTTTTACCAGAGTTGCAAGTGAGTATTAATATGGACCAAAGTAGCTGGATTCTATTGTGGGGGTGATTTGGCTAGGTCATGCTGACCCAGAAGGCATAGCTCCCTCTATCTCTGACATACCCAGGGATGAAGGAAGTTGCCTAAATCAAAATTGGTCATGAAAATTGTTATGCAATTCAAGAGAGTCCATTGTCTGTCATCTCAGACTAAACCAACCTTAGCTTGAGGGCAAGGGGCAAGTGGCAGTTGAGGATGCATCTAAAATGCATTTGCTTTCATAAACCAACTAAAGTGCTTACCACAGTGTCTCCTAATTTCATCCCCAATCTATGAATAGTAAACATGGTGTGCAGCTAAGGATGGCATGCTATGTTCTACACATTATCAATGAATGCTAATTAGGGTTTCTAGAACCCAAAGAAAACTGTCAGTGTAGAATGTCAGGTTCTGTTTTCCTTTTCTCTGAAAACATGCATGGTTGAATTTATGTTTTGCTGATTGATTTTGGAATGTACTGCATTACTGTGACAGGGATGCAATATTACAGATGGCCAAAATAAAGGGGTTCATCACGTACATCGGCAGCAAGATCGACTTTTTCCCAGACTACACCCGAGAGGTTCAACGGGCCCGACAGTCATTGAACACCTCAAGAGGAAGCTGCACTCGATGAATGTGAAGTATGGGCTGCTATTCCCGGCACCATACGCTCATCATGCATGTCACCACATCCTTCATAACTGAACTCTCAACACAGATCACTACTGATCACACGATGGCTGAACACACTCCACTAACAACTCCAGACAGCCTTAAACCCCTTAAATTCCTCACATGGAATGTAAATGGCATGGGATCAGGCATTAAATGACGCCTTATTGTTAAATTCCTGGACAGGCGTTGCCCCGATGTGGCCCTCCTCACTGAAACCCACTTGGCAGGCTCCACCTGCCAGTTCTTCCGTAGAACTAATTACCGTCTGGCGTTCCACGCAGGGTACACTGTGGGTTCCCGGGGTGTTCTGATACTCCTACATAAGCGACTTCCATTCAAAGTGAGTGCGGTGGAGCAGAATCCCAGTGGCCGGTTTGTGTTGGTGTGCGGCACGCTTTGGGGGGAAACACTAGCTATACTAGCCATATACTCCCCGCCCGGATTAGGGGAAGGGCTGCTGAGAAAAGAGACCACCATACTGGCTCATTACCAGCTGGATTTGTGGATCCTGAAGGGGTATTTCATTGACGTACTATGCAACACTCGCAAACGAACTCACTTTCGGAATCGCAACCCCAACATAACCACTAGATTGGCTACTTTTTCCTCAACGCTAGGCCTGTGTGAAGTATGGAGGGAACTCCACCCTGCAGATCAAGGCTTCTCTTTCCACTCAGGAGCCCACGGAGCCCACACGTCCCTTTCCAGGATAGACTACTTCTTTATCCCACGCTCCGAGGCATTTAGAGTCATTAAGGCAGAACTGCTCCCCCGAGGTATCTCAGATCACTCTCCCCTGGAGATGGCGATTTGCCCGAGTCAGCCACGGCCCCCCAGGACATGGAGATTGAACAACTACTATCTGGGCCTTCCCGAATTTGTAGAGTTTATCACAGAGAAATCTGATGAATATTTCAGAATAAACGCAGGTTCTGTAGAGGACCCAATCATACAATGAGAGGCACATAAGGCAGTGCTCAGAGGGGAGATGATCGCCTGGACGAGTAACAGAAGGAAAGAGCACCACAGGAAAGTGACTGAGGCAGAGGAGGAGGAGGAAAAATGGGAAACTAAGTACATATTAGATACCTCGCCAGAGACACACCACTCTCTGATAAAGGTCAGGGAATCCCTTCATAACATGGCACTAGACACTGCAAAACAGGAGCATAGGGAGTCAAGGACTAGACTCTATGAATGCGGTGGTAAGGCGGGCAAGTTGCTGGCCTGGTTGGAGAAACGTGAGGAGGGGTATAGAAATGTCAGACAGATTGCCGACAATGGGAACAGTCCGGCCCAAACAGACTCTGACATAACAGAGGCATTCGCCAAGTTCTATGCCGATCTGTACAGGCCCCCAGTGGCTCCAACAGACCCGTCCCTCCTGGACGAAATCATGATCCCACAATTATCAGAGCAGCAAAGAACAAACCTCGATAGAGACCTAGAGGAAACCGAGATAGCGGAGGCCATAACCCGTTACAGTCTGGGAAGACGCTGGGCCCCGACGGATTCCCGGTTGAGACATAGAAGAGACTGGGCAGGGACAAGATGGCAACACCCCTCCATAAAATGTTCCTCGCAGCCAAAGAGCAGGGTACTCTCCCCATGGACCCTAGAAGGGCCAGCATCGTGGTAATCCCTAAACAGGGAAAAAAACCTGAATCATGCTCATCATACAGACCGATATCAGTTATTAACGAAGAAGCCAAAATTCTTGCTAAAGTATTAGCCACCAGGCTGCAATCGGTCATATCCTCTTTATGTTCAACCTGATCACTGCGGCTTCATGCCACATAGGTTGATTAGAACGAATCTGAGCCGACTCCATTTATTACTAGAACGCGCCCCAATTCTCGAACCGCCACTCGCTCTTCTGGCAATTGATTTCGAGAAGGCGTTTGACTCAGTGACATGGGGGAGTCTGTGGATGATGATGTGATGGATGGGGATTGGAGAAACCTTTATTAAATGGGTTCAGCTTTTATATGAGGAACCACAAGCGGAGGTCAGGGTAAATGGTCGTCCAGAACCTTCCCCCTAGGCAGGGGCACAAGGCAAGGCTGCCCGCTATCCCTCCTCCTCTTTGCGCTGGCAATAGAACCACTGGCGACAGGTCACCACATGGCATGGGTTCCGATGGCCGGAAGGACGAGCAGATAAGGTCTCCCTCTATGCGGACAACCTGTTACTCTATTTTAGCGACCCAGAACATGCAGGACCGATAGTGACCCGGATGTTGATAGCCTTCGAGACTTTAGTGGTCTAAAAGAAAACTGGGGCAAAGTGGTCCTCTTTTTGGTTAAACGAGGGGACCAAGCAATCCCATGGGATGTCTCCTATCGAGTGTAGAGTGAGGGCTTTTGCTATTTGGGCATATGGGTCTCTGGGCACCCATTAACGGATTGCTTCGCTGAAGATGTGAAGCTCTGGATGCTTCTCCCCCTCACGATAATGGGCAGAGCAGCGCTTTTCAAGATGCTGGCACTTCCACGTTTTGTATATGTGTTACAGAACACTACACATGTAATACGGGACACAGAATTCGTCCAAGTGGAGCGCCTCCTCAGGAAATTGATATGGAAGGCGGGCAACCCCGTATCACGTTAACAACGCTGCAGAGGACCATTTGGGAAGGAGGCATTGGAATTCCACACCTCTGGTCCTATTATTGGGCTGCCCAGCTACAAGTGGTCAATGACCTGCTTCACGGAAACCAGGAACTCCCACATATCAGGGCGGAGATGTCCGTTTTACAGGACACCACGCCACTCACCACGCTATACCAGAACCTTCCCAGCACCCCTCTGCAAACTATTTCCACAACTACCGCAGTAATCTGGAGGCAGGAACATACACACATAGGCTAGGGACATTGACTAACTTTAACGCAACCGCTATGGCACAACTACATGCTCACTGAAGTGCGGAAACTTGCTATGATGACCCGGTGGGTGGAGGCAGAGATAACCACAGTCGGGGACGTAATGACAGCTGGTTCCATACTCCCATTTGAGACACTCGAACAAAAATGTGGAATTCCCGAGAATGAGCGTTACCATTATTTGCAATTCCGGCACGCCCTCAATGGTCACAGACAGGCACTCACGGACGCACCAGAGTGCTCCACCCTGGAACGCAACCTACTTCAACAACACATTCCTACTAAAGTAACGCCAATCTTATACAAAGCCATAAATGCATTTGCTACACCAGAACTGGCCAGCCTTAAGACCAAGTGGGAAAGAGATGTAGGCCCCATAGAACCAGAGGACTGGATCCAAGTACTTATGCACCCACGTGAGATCACTACAGGCTCCAAAATCCAATTGGTACAACTCAAGATATTACACTGCGTCTATTACCCCCGAGTTGCCCTGTTCCGATGGGGCGGGCCTCGGACCCCAACTGTTTGAGGTGCCGGGGAGAGGAGGGTACCTTCTTCCATTTGCTCTGGGATTGTCCCCGTATAAAAACTTTCTGGACACAATTCTGTCAAAGACTGTCAGGGGTCCTGGGCCGCACGGTGGCACTGGAACCTGCAAAGCTGCTGTTAGGGGTCCCAGAAGAAAACGACTTGAATAAGTGGGAGGGAATCTTCCTGTCTAATGCAATGGGTTTAATAAAGCATGATATAGCACAAAAATGGGGTGCCTCGGAATGTCCAACCCTAGCCTGATGGTCCACCAAAATGGACACCTGCACAGTGAAAGAACACAGAATATATACCGCACGGGTGGGCACAGCAAAAGCTGCAAAGATCTGGGGGAAGTGGGAAGAGGGAGCGGACTGAGAACTAGTGTGTTGAACGGGTGGGGTGAAGGGAGTGTATTCAATAATGTAGCATTTGGTCATACAACTGCGGAGAAAAGAACGAAGCGGCACGACAAAACTTTATGACCCTGACACAGCGGCAGGAGGCGGCAGGGGTGTGTGGGGGGGTTTGTATTTTGTATGTTGTACATTGTTGCTAAAAGCAATAAAATGTGATATTAAAAATAAAAATGGCATTGAAGTACAGGAATGGACAGAAAATGAAGGGTCCCATGCATTTGTGTGTGTGTACGAAACAATGAGACAGCAGGGGCAAGAATGTGAATACACACCCTCAAAAGAAATGGGAATAATCCAATCCGAATACTTGTGGATAACAATGGATGTCAGGACATTTACTTGAAAGAAGGTACGCCATTAGGGATGGCAATGCACAAATCATACTATACTGCAGTCATTGGGAACATTAGCGAAAGCTTTGCCAATTCACAAGGTGAATTGTCCAAATTTAGATTCTAAACCAAAGGGGACTTTCAGAATTCAGTCAGTATACCCTTAGGAACCAAAGGATTTTCTTTATCAGGATGATTGCATACTCTTTCAGCTGGATGAAAATGAGACAGAGGAAAAACAGGAAATTGAGGTGGATGTTGACATGCAAAGCTACTTGAGGGTGTCCTCTCTCCTAAGAGATACTACCACACAGTTAGAAGAAGGCACAGAGATTCCTCCATTGGAGTATTTTCCATAACTTTCTAAAATGGTGGAGGGACAATTACAGGCTTCAGATGCATGCACGCATGAAGAAGAGAAATACCAATTTAGAAAAATATTATTCTAATTCATGGAGGGTTTTGCTAAGGACACCTATGATTGTGGGCGTATTGATCTGCATGTTGCTACACTGCCAGAAAGCTATGGTAGGGAACCTGTATTTGTGCAACAATGCAGGCTACCTCGGCCTGTTTAGAGTCTTTGGCAGAAATAATTAAAAATAATTAAAAACCTGGAGTCCAGTGAAATCATTAGACCCATTCACAGCACCTCCAACACCCCTGTACTAGGCTGCTGAAGCCCAATGGTCAATGGAAGTTGTGGGCCGACTTAAGGGAACTGAATAAGAGGGTGCCTGTGACTAGGTGGCCTCTCCCATTCATTGACCAAGGCCTTGAACAAATCGAATGGTCAAAGGATTTTACTACCTTAAATCTAAAAGCAGGGTATTGGTGTGCACGCAAGCAAAAGATATTCAAAATCTATTTGCCTTTATGTTCAAAGGGACACAGTATGCATGGGAACTTACTCCCTTTGGGTTGATCTGTAGTGGGAGCGGTTTGGGATTTTTCTGAACAAAGCAATCCCAGATGAAGTAGAGAGAGGAACTGTGGTCTATGTGTATGATGCACTGATCAAAAAGGAGGATATAAAAAAACATTGCATTGCAAATGGTGCAGTGGTGTTGAAAAAGGGTGCATTTCTTGGGACATGAAGTTACAGATCAAGGGTTAAACCTGCAAAAGAAATAGGTAGAGGCCATTCAAAAGTTAAAAGATCCCACAAATCCAAAGGGCTTAAAGCGCTTGTTAGGGATGACAAGTTACAATAGGAAGTTAATTGAAGAATACGAAGAAATCACACAACCATTAACTAAATTAGTGAAACATGGAGTGCCCTGCAAATGGGGACGGGAACAATGTGAAGTGGTAGCCAAATTGAAAGATTGTTCAATACAGGCCCCATGTTTGGCTTATCTAAAGAAGAATCAAGATTTATATCTGGAGATAGGGTTCATGGACCTATGCATTTCAGTGGTCTTGTATCAAAAGAATGATTCAAATAAAAAATATATTCCATATGCCAGCAAAGCTTTGCCACAGGTTGAAACAACACGTAATGAATGTGAAAAAGACCTTTTGACAACTGTGTGAGCATTCTACCATTTCCACCCCATTATTCAAGGAGACCGGGTAATTGTTGAAACTAATCTTCAGCCGCTGCAATTCTTGTAGAGTAAAAGGATCAGATCAGGGAATTTAGCTCAGTCAAGAATTACATCATGGAAATTGGCATTACAGGGATTCCATGTGCAAGTAAGATATGGGCAGAATAAAAAGAAAGTCCAGTTACTCAGGGGTTGGCAGACTGACATGATTGTGCAGCTGTAGATGCTACAGCCGGTGCAGAATTAGGATCAAATTTGACTGAATTTGAACAATCAACACAAACAGCCTTTGATGAAGAAGGGTGTAGAAATCTCCCAACTGTATATGTGGACAGTTGTGCATGCCATGTGGGTGGTGACCCTGAACAAGAATTGGAGGCAGGCATAGGGAATGTGTGGGTCAGTTATGGATGTATCCATGAGAGGGTATGAGCATGGGTCCAACAAGTAGTCAGGTGGCAAAATTGTCTGCAATTTACAAAGCAATATTAAAATGAATTGTTTTGGTTACTGATTCTGTTTATGCCCAGAATACTTACTGGGATGGAAGCTGAGATGCATGATCACTTGTAACAAAAAAACACTCAAACGTGGACAACTGATTCAGGCCATCGACATTCTTGTTTCAGTGAATGGGTTGAACGTTCACTGGAGGAAGATATGATGGCAATCTACAACACCAGGGGAAGATAAGGAAGGGAATGGCAAGTCTGATCAATTGGCCAAATGATGGGGGCAGTAATGGGGGAACTGTTTCCTATTTAACACTTGCTCAGTGAGATCCAAGTTGAGGGAACAAGTGGTCAACCAGTGGTGCAGTAGAGCTATGTAACACCCGATTAGGACTTGATTAGGGACCAAAAAGAAGATCTAATCATAGGCATGTTGTAGAATGATTTTTATCAGATGCAGAACAGAATACTTTAACAGAGGAGGACTGCAAAGGAAGGGAGGAATTGAGGGTGATGTTGAAGAATATAAGAAGGGTTTCAACTGCAGGACGGACTGTTGGTATGAGAATCCATTTAAAGTCAGATCTAATGGGTTGTCACTGTGTCATTTTGGGGGTTGATGCTACATCACATTCATGATACAAAAACAGTGGGCACAGAGGTTTGCTGAAAACATTGGACATATTGAAGGAATATGCTTATTGGCTGCATATGTCTCAATATGTGGATTTGTATACCCAGTGTTGTATACCCAGTGGTGTTTGGTGTTTGGTGTCTGAACATTTTCAGCCTGCCTTCCGAACACATAGAGCACCATTAATGAGAAGAGGTCTGACACTTCCCTGGTCAGATTTGCAAATAGATTGCATTGGCCCAGTCCAAAGTTCATCACAGGAAAACTAATACATGATAACTGTTACCTGCCTGATGTCTAAATCGTTGTAATACATACCAGCACCTGACTGAAGCATGCAGACAGCAGCTACATTGCTAGTGAACCACATATCTGTTAGGTTTGGTTTGCCTCAAAGAATAGAATCAAACCTTGGATGCCATTTTACCAGTGCAGTAATAACCGAGATGTGGCAGATAAAAAGGAAGCTACATATTTTGTACCACCTATCCTCCAGTGGTGATGTAGAATGATGCAATTGATCAATAACTGATATTCTTAAAATAATTGTGGCTGAAGCAGAGTCTAGTTGGGATGTGGGACTCCCTTTGGTACTGATGCCCATTAGTGTGACACCATCAACGTCTACAAACCTAAGTCCACATGAAATCATCACAGGCAGGAACATGGTACTGCCCCAACACCTGTTGTATAGAACACATTAATCATGTTTTGGTGAATGTATCCACAATTCGTATTCAAGTATGTAGAAGTTGAGAAAACATTTGCAGCATGCATTTACATTTGCAAAGCAAAATCTGGAAATAGTAGCTGAAGGTGCCATATCATACTATGACAGGAAGTCATCTGTTAGGGAGTATGAAATAAATGACCAGGTGTACAAATTCATTTTTGCAAAAGGCAAGAGCAAAAATGTCAGATTTATGGCATCTGGCGTGGCCCATTCAAAATTATGGACAAGGTTTCTCCTGTAGTGTACAGAATAATGATCATGAAAGGGGATCTGGCTGCGGAACAGTTTGCCCTCGTAAATCAGATACAGCCATTTCATCCAAAACATGAAATTCAGATGTTAGAGCAGTCCGGAGAAACCAGTAGGGAGTGAAAGGTATAACAGTAATATTAGAATCAAGGTGAGTAGCAGTAAGGTGGGACACTCACACAAGGGGTTCATTGAAACAGGTGGGTAGGTGTGTCGTGTGGTGTGCCTGAAGAAATGAATGAGAGGTAAGGATGTTTTCTGATAACAAAAATGTAAATATATGCATGTATAAAAGAAATATGTTTATGGTTTGTGACAGTCAGTTGGAAAACATGAGAAATCATGTCTCACCCTAAGTTACTAGGGGAATCCAGACGTGGACCCCTTGCTCACTATTCTTAGAGAGGCACAGCTCCTCCCTACTGATGAGGCCCAACCAGACCGAAACACGTGTCTGGGGATGCTGTTGGTACTCTTGTTCAGAGGAGAATCGCCTAGCATTTCGGTGCTGGACTGCCCCAGGGCAGGACAAAGACTGATATGTTTAGGATATTTCTTCTCTGTGAAAGATAGTGAGCTAAAGACTCTGGGTAAGTCTCTCGCAACCAGGAATAATGTCTGGCAGAGAGACTCCCAGGACCCCCCTTGTTAATCTTCTTAGTACTTTACCTGTCTGTCTGTCTCTTCTGGTATATAATCTTACATTTGTTTTCCTTCATCAGTGTTCTGTGGGGGTCCCTGCTGCTGGCTGTCCATGAACGAGGCCTCAGGATTGAGCAAGTTAGAGCTCGGACCTAAAGAGGAGGAATCTGACAGGCGAAAGCTGGCTGATAGATGCACAAGGGAAATCCAGATGACGGCACGGCGGTCCACGCAATGAGGGATTTCATTCAAGTATATATTGATCATAATATGTTTATTAACCTCAGCAAGTGCTACACAAGCAAATGGGAAAACATTAATAGAACCAGGAGTGGCATCAGGATTTGTGGTGGAGGAGGCCTCAGGTTTTATTTTGGGAAACAGGAAACTATTATATCAAAACATTTATACCAGTGCAAACCCAGATTTGATTCTAGAAATCATTTTAATGTCTATGAGATTAAGTCAGCTCAAGTGAAACAGGGGGCACATATGCGTAGAGAAGCATCTCACAGAATGGCAAGAAATAACCTGCTACAGTTGGAAAACACTTTCATGAATTCAAATCATTCTAAAAAGAAATGCGGGTGAAAGATGGCTGTTTTTTTGATTGCTGCAGTTGTTGCAACCATAATCAGGGTCATTGTTGGGACAACTTTGTCAACAGCCAATGCAGTGTAAGTAAGCACATAGAAAGACAAAGCTTTGGAGTTAGGACAAGACCCTAATAAAAACAGCAGAGAGTGGACAGAGTCATAGTTGAACAGAAGTAGTTGGTTTAATACATAAATCAAACTGCCTTGACCCTTAATGAGCATTCAACACTATTAGATCATAGCATAAATATCATGGTTAAGCACAATGGGGTAATGGAGGACATCTTGAATGTGGTGAATCCCAGAAAAGTTTTCTGACACTGGTCCTGCAAGAGGTTCAACACAGGGTGTCTCAGCTTGTACAGGGTCACATTCCTTTGTAATTTGAGCCATCTGATATCATCCGGAAAATGATTGCTCAGATTACACAAAAAGAGGTAGAAACAATTCAGGAGAACATTGCATTTGAAATCGGAAGTGTAATTCCCCTGTACATAGATGTAGAACAGATGGAGATAGGGTTTCTGTTGAGCATTCCATTCATCACCCCCCAAATTAATTTATCAGACTACGTTGGTGCACAATGTGGGTGTTGGTAGAGTGACAAATATGTCAAAATTGTAACTCCTGAAATGGTTGCTTTTCAAACCTAGGATCCTGATTAATATCTAGTCTCACAATTAGATACGTAATCTTATACCATGCTTCCATGGTCTGGATGGACTTTGTTAATTTTCGGATTTGTGCCCAGAGTGTGTCCCAGTGGTGTGTAGGTATTTCTTCCCCAAGTATTCTTGTATCCACTGAAAATGTAACTGAAGAGTAACCAGATGCCCCAAATACCACTTCTATAACCTCTATAGTATGTAATCCTCAACCATCTGCCTCAGTATTTAACACGCTGTCTACTACAGCCCCTAACATGGTAATAGGTTCCCCTCATTTCCCAACCCTGAATGAAAGCATGAATGAAAATAACGATGTTTCAATAACAAACACTGAGCAGTCTGTACTGGGGGAAAACCACACAATATGAAACACCACAAATACTACCTGTAGGAACTCCGAATCCACATTGTATAATAGTGTAAGGTTTCAGTTATTAACACCACATGTACAAAGGTCATTATGAAACAGGAGTAGATCATATAGAACATTGTTAGAAGGAAGCACATTTCCCCTGTGCAGTGACAGAAGAAAACATCAGACACACCAAAATAAATATGATGCATATCATGGTCTAGTGTTAGATAAGGTGGAACACCTTCACCACCCCGGCCACTCAAATAGATGGTACTCTGACGTGGGTGCAATGGGAAGATGAACATCTAATGGTAGGTGCTATATTGGTTCCTTAATACTGCATGCAGGTGGGGTGCGCAAGGTCTTAGTGCCGCAAAAGGTACCCTTAGAAGAAATATGCTTTATAGTCAATAAGTCGAATTTAAAAAAGTCAAATACCGAAATGTTGAAAAAAAAAAAATTCAATTTTTTTTTTATTTCTTTTTTTAATGGGGGGGTTCCCAACCCCCCAACCCTCCAAACCCCCGTTTATTTTTTTTTAGCTAAAGCCAAAAAACCATACAAATAAAAAAAACACATTCGGATTTTTTTTCAAAATTCTTTTTTTTCGACATTTTTGTATTTGACTTTTTTCATTCGACATTATGACTGGCCTCCAGAAATACAATGTCTCATCCATCTTGCACTATGTAGGATAAAAAGCACTTTTCAGGCATGTAGCATCCGTTTAACACTTCTTGAACTGGACGTTCGCAAATGGAAAATGGGCTTCACTGATCCCAAGTGTTTCAACAAACCCTTCCTGGTCATACAAGAAATAAGCTTTACAGAAACAAATGGCAAGAATCAACTTTCATGAGTAAAGCTGAAGGACTCTTTGGTTACTCCAAAGAAACGCTAGCCCTTGCAGACAAAACATGTGCGCAAATATGGACATGGGTCACAGAAATCGAAAAGCCAGTGAAAATACAATAAGAAGAAAATTATGAGCTTTGTTTCGGCGGTGAAGGGACTGTCTCTGTAGGGTCCAACAAACGATGCAACAGAGCACTGCTCATTCCAGACATCCGAAAAGGAACTGCAGCGCTGTTGAACTACTTCTGGGTCTGTGGCAAAAAATCGTACTTGCACCTGCCATCATCATGGAATGGCTAGTGTTAACTTGCAACAATGCATTCAGCCCTGTTGGTAGTGCCCGAAGAACACCTAAAGGGGGCACCATTGCCTGACGAAGAATAAGCGACACCCGAGACAACGGAAATAATGCATACTGCATCACCTCAAGGCGTGTGTGTCCTTCCAATAGAAGAGCACCATGATCGACTGAGCAGAAAAAAGTTATCTTCCAATTACCTGTCTCAGGATTCATCTGATCTGCTTGCACAAATACCTGATGAATATAAACTTTACAGCTCAGCAGAGATATTTTTTGCATCCTTTGTGCCCAGCATCCAAACCAGGGCCAGAGCTAAGTGGCTCCAAATCATCCGCTGGGAGCTTATCCAGTTGGCAAACAACACTGAAGAAGAGTTCAATGTTATGAAAGTGGAAATGAGAGCACTTAGGTTAATGACAATGCAAAATAGGTATCTCCATGACCTCTCACTGCCATGGAGGACAAGGTTTTCAAAAAGATCAGGAGTTCATGTTGCACATTCGTACCGTCTACACATGCTGAAAATGGAACACTATCACATGTAATAGCAGCGGTGCATGAACTTGGAGTGAAAATGAAAAAGGAAGCAGGAATACAAGAAGATGACTGGGTAAACATAGTGTTCAGCTGGGTACCATCATGGCTTGGACAGACTGTAAAGATGCTGAGCCCTATCATTGTGTTTTCCTTTGGTGATTTTTTGCATGTGCCAATTGGGTCTCTGTTGTTGTGCCAAAGCAGTACTAATAGTTCAATGATGATGGTAACAATTGGGAATAGTAATAATAAAAGGTGCCTTGTGATACACGGGAAGTAGAAATCCAGACAGAGCAAAATGATGACCCTAAATATTGTATGGTTGCAGTACATCATGGTCATGGGGATGAGGTGGACACTCTATATTACATGACCATTGCAACCCTACAAGACCCCGAGAATTACAAGGGAGTTTGGTAGATTTAGCTGGGGATGGGGGATGCATATACATGACCTATACACCTGAACAGTAAGTACAATGTGGGGAAAGTTTGAGAAGCGTATGTAGAGCATGGATGCCCATAAAGGGTACACCAGCATGCGAAGGAGCAGAAAGACAAGCAAATGAGGGAAAATATTGGGGGATGAATTTGTTACTATAGAAATAATGAAAGGGGGAATGATGGGAAGGAAATGAGCCTATCCCACCCCCCTAGGGACTTCCAATTGGGGAACCCCATACAATGTGATGTAGCCCACAAGGAGGGAGCGGCCCCTACCACCAAAGCACATATAAAAGTCATGTAGTGCATATAAGTGGATGAATAGCACTAGCCATGTCCCTGTGCCATGACTCCATGTTGTATTATGCCAAGAAAAGACATGCTGAAGGCCTGCAATGCTCACATACCGAGTTCACACAGAGGTGCCAAGCTATCGGCACACAAGGCCTGCTCTGCACAAGCCATGTACCCACAGAAGTACATTTCCCTATTGTCCCTCCAGAGTGCGAATATCTAGTATCGCTTCCTGTTATGCATCCTGCGAAGAGCGTGAGACAGTACCAGGCTCAGCGTTGCGTCCATCCATCTCCACTAAACTGCCATTGGGCCTCGAACCAAAACCCAGCCAGGCCGGAGCCCGCCACACTTCACCGACCTGACCCCCAGTACCTAACCTCCCTAAGGTGCCCACCACAGATCTAAAGCCTGCATGACTGTATATCTCTCCAATAGCAACACACGCCTCCTTCAACATGAGGTACCGGGAAGGGTAAATCACAGATCAATCCCAAGAGGGGAGACCTTGGGTGCAGGAACTGTGGTATTAACAAATCCCTGAATTAATATAGGGGTCAGCATGACTATGTTATCCTCCCCTCTCCCTGACACCCTTTTCCTGTAATGCCCAGGTGCCTGCCATGATGGATGAATAATCGGTTTCTGGCCTTGGTCAGTAGTGGGTTGTATTTACTCTGGAGTGTGCGTACAGAGGGACTTGCCTTCATTTGGTGACCCCAACGTGATTCCTTAGCCCCCATACTTGCAGTGATATCCAGGGGCCTCTCCAGAAAGGACGTGCCCACCTACAGGTGACCAGACCCCAAAACGCATACGCAGCAGAAGTGGTCCTTGTAGGTGCCGGCTTTGCGAAAATCCCGCCTGCTCGTTGGAGCCGGGTATGGCCCCAGGGAGAGACCCAGACATGTTGTGGATTAACTGTGAATGCAGGCTTTCGAAAGAACACTAAAATGTGAGTATAGGCTGCAAGAAAAACAATGTCAGGGTTTGGACATGGAGCAGTATGTTAGAGTGGAACATGCAATGAATGAAAGTGATTGAAGTGACTGTGTTTTTGAGTAGTGAAGTTTGTATGGCCATTACTTTTTCATTCTTTTATTTTTAAATTATACAGAGGCTATAAAAGAGGAAGGTAACAGAGCCTTTCCATCTGAGGAGAGAAGGTGGCAGCCACAGTACACTGTCCCGACCAGTGCAGGGGAATATAAATAAGGAGAAACGTAGGGCCCCATATAAATTGAGGGCTCGGGAAAAAGTCATAGCTATTGTTTTAGCTTCTATTTTCAGTGTATTTTTTACATGTATGGAGGAGGTCCAGGAGGGCAGGTGTGCTGTGAATGAGAAGTGAAATAAATAGCCATGGGGATGCTCTAAGTAGAAGAAAAGTATTTATATATTATATGTTTTCTTTTGGTGGTACAACAAGCAATTGTGTCCACATTGTCTGACAGTATAAATACAGTTCTAACATGCATGTGAAGAATATAAAGTGACTGATCTGGTATGCCCTGACAGTCTAGCTGGGCAGGAAATATACTGCACGAACATTTCTTGTGAGAGGCACTTTAGACAGACAACCATAGGGGAAATACACCCCCCCAACTGCTATATGTAAAAGCCTGCCCATGTATAGTGACAACATTTGGAAATACCACAGCCAATGGGTGACAGAAACAAAGGCGGAAGGAATGCCCTACCTCTGGACAGAGGAAGGGTTTTTCGATAAGGGTGCCTTAGACCACATGTACACATATCTGACTGCCAAAACAAGGGGAAGCCACTACAAAATCAGAGAGAAATATTGGATTTGTGGTGGATGTTGAAAGAAACACCTGTCCTAGAGAAAAGAGAAATAAGTGTGACAATGGGTAACATGGGAGATGGTGAGAAGGGGGAAGGGCAGCCAAAGAACATTTACCCATTACTAACAATACCAGGAGAGGGGTACTCAAATCTGAACTATGTGTCCAGGGGAAGTGTTCTAGCAAGTCCTAGTACATCACCACCCCCCATATGACCCACCAACAACACCCACTCACACAGGAGTGAGTGCTAGGGACATCAAAGTAGCACTCTCCACCTGTACAGAGTTAGCTAGATTATGGGTGGCATATGAAGCAGCAAGAGTATCAGAGAGTGCAGCGCTACTCCCGATCACCCCTCCTCCCCCACAGGAGGACCAGTGGAAATCAGGAGATTTTCTGTCGACAGCACCCCCATATGGGCCGTGAGTGTAGCAAGGGAAGGGGAGAGAGACAGATAGTTTAGGATATGAGAATGTGGGATCAGTGAGATATGAGGAGTACTGGAGCGACTTTGAGGATGGGGAAGAAGGAGCAGTGGGAGGGGTTCAGCAAATACACCTGACAACACAAAGGGTGGCAGTGACGTGGGAAGGGAGGTTGCGAGAAAGGCTTGGAAGAAAGGCCCTAGCAAAGAAGAAAGGAAGTGGAGTAAAAAGTGGGAAAGTAAAATCGAAACTGCAAAGGCCCCTGATCTACAAAGGTGCAGGTCAACCTCATTATGTTCCATAGGCACAGATGGATAAAAACAACTCGCTTAAATCCCTCCCCCACTCACGGCGGGCATGGGAAAATTGATTCATACCTTTAAGAAACACACTGCAGGGGTACTCTTAGCTATAGAAGATATCAAGAGCTTTCTAGTGTCTGCTGTGGGCAAACAGGTAGAATCAGTGTGGGTGAAAGCAGGGTATCCGTGAGTAACCATAACAATGACACCTATGATTGGGCTTCATATAATAATATCAGAGCACGCGTGTGGGATGCACGGTGGCGAGCCTTCTCAGATACTCCCAATTTACACTCAATAATGCAATGCACCATGGGAGATTAGTAAAATGTTGAGCAGAACATTCTTGGGGTCCAAGAGAAGTGGAGGGCAGAAACAGGCAATGCTTGGGACCTATCAACGTCCTTGTTTTATTTTATAATAATGCAGGGACTCCCCAAGGAAGTACAGAAGGGCCAAGATAAAATAGCGGGGGTGGAAACGAAAGGCCGGGCCAAAATACAAGCATCATAGTGCATCATTGTAGGAGGATCACAGAGAGAGAAAAGGAAAATATTCAAAGAAGGCAGGCTGAGGAAGCAAATTTATTGCAAAACAAACTAGTGAAAGTAGCTGCAGTATCAGTAGTACTGCCTCCAGAAAAGATGGGAGAGGAAGGAAGTGCCCCCGTTGCCACAAAGGCGAGGATGGCAGCTTTGTGGGCAGACAACTGGCAATGACAGTGGGGAGGAAATCAACGATATGCAGGACCCAAATGGTAAGGAGGGCCACAAAGATGATGAGGTGGGTTCAGAGGGCAACGAGGAGGGGGATTCGGAGGGCAGAGGCCAACAGGAGGTGGGTAAGGGCAGTGTTGGTCAAGGTGGGGGAACTTTTCCAGGGAATGCTGCAGCAGGCAGGGAGGGAACTACCAGTATATCCAACCCCGCTACAATCAATAGCAGTTTGGGAACCCCCACCCTGGTAGTCCACAGGGGCCAGCCCAAGGATCAATGATGAGCCCATACGACATACACCAAGCTTGCACCCACTTACCGACCCAGATGGCCGGCCCTAGTACGTACTGCCACCCACAACATGATATGCAATCACACCAAAATTGCCCCGTTCCCCAAGTCGAGGGAAACAGAAACACTTTCTCCACTGCACCAAATGTCGCAGCAGCACCATATCAAGGTGCTTCAGTAATGGGAGGTAACCAATTTTCATGTCCAGGGACAGACACCTATCCCTATTAGGACAGCCCACAGAGAGTACTTGCATGTCCAGTACTATCAATGACCTTGCATCCAGAAGAGGAATCGCTGTTAGGGGCAGAGATAGGAAACAAGTAATTCATCTTTATGGCAGGCTCAGGGGCTGCAAAGTCATGCATTAGTGAAGGTGACTTCCTGTTATCAGGAAACACTCTCAACACACAAAGAATCTCTGGGGCTGTAATAACAGTTCCATACACAGAAGATTTGGCACCAAAATTTGAGGATACTGGACATTCTATAACGAAGATGATCTGTTTGGAGGTCATGCGAGAACACAACACTAATGCTCCAAAATGCAGGTCTGGGGAGGGAGGGGGAAGGGTAGGGAAGTTGGTGGGCATGGGAGGGAGGGAGGACTGCTTGTTTTTAAACTTTGAAAATGCCAATAAAAATGTTTTTTAAATAAAAATACAAAAATAATTAGATACCTGGGTAAAATTCAAAGAGCAGAATTACATATGCCCAGGGAAGCCATTTGTGCCTGATGCAATGTATAGGTTGTGAGTGGATCAGGGCATTGCTGTGTCTATAAGTAACACTAAACCTTAGGAGTTAGCAATGCCAAATTATCTTTACTGCTAAACTATCGCACAATTGCACTTTTAGATCCGGATTCTAAAATATTTGCAAGCCTTCTTCTTCAGCAAATTGAAAAATGGTCATCTGAGAACGAGATCCTCTCATCAACTCAATTTGGCTTCAGGAAAAGATTAGGCACGCTGGCGGGAGGCCTCCTTATATCTCTCCTTCAAGAATTGGGATGGAAAAAGGGTTCTACTCCTGTCTATTTAGCAAGTATGGATTTATCCTTAGCATTTGATTTGGTGGATCGAGCCACATTATGGAGTAAACTGGATCTATTAGGCCTGCCTCAAGACCTTTTGGCTATATTGATCCATTTGCATGAAGGCTC